>NC_087372.1:20858272-20863272 GCF_031761385.1 Necator americanus | reverse complement strand
TGGAAAGTTTCGATTTGTTTGTTTAACACAAATAAAACCCTATTATTTCCTATTTCTGGGATTTTTTTGTGCAATCGTACGATGTATCTCTATACGTAAGCGATCCATACTCCGTACAGAAACAATACCAGAGGTAGCGTGCATATTTTGCACCTCGTTAGACAATGAAGGCCCAAGATGGACGATGTGATGTTCGGGGCGTAGGGCAAACGCAGCGTGATGCTCCGCTGACGCTATTAACTGCTGCGCAGCGCAATTGATAGCCGTTGCCAGTCATTTCTCCTAAGGATAGGTGGTCGCGGAGGCTGCGGGTACCTAACGATACGCACCCGTTTCCTGCTGGCTGCAAATATAGTTAACAGTTAATAGTTTAATAATTGCAAATATAGTTAACAGTTAGTTAACAGGCGCAGTTAAAGGCATCACCCCACGAATTTGGGCTGGTACGTGTTTCAGGTGGGTTATGCTTATACGGGGCCGTTGATTGTGTGGAAGAGAGTGATTCCGTCCGTTTCTTCCTGTATCAGTGGAAACGGATGACTCCGGTATGCGGTTTCTTATGACTGCTTATGTTGCAATGCGCAACGTTTGCACTTCGCCCAACCCCCACCGCCTGCGATTTGCGAAATCCCATTCTGGCGAATCGCAAGTGAGGGACGGTACAAGGGTGGCGCGCTGCATTTGAACACGACTCGACTCGTAAGAAACAGCGTGCCGGGGTTGTCCGTTCCCACTGATACAAGGAGAAATCGACAGAATCACCCCTCTCTCCATAATCTACGACCCCGTACACGAATACTCCACCTGAAATCCGTACCACCTCACATTCGTGGGGTGATGCCTTTAACCAGTGTAGCACACTTCTATAATCGCTATTATCTTTTATACAAAAAGTTCTTGGATTACGTTGGACTCGACTTAGTGCGTCTCGTGGTTACTTCGTGCATACTTATGTGCACAATAACTTAACTATTTATGGAGCTGCTTCTAATCGCTTATCTCTTGAGATTCGCTTGAACTTCTTTTGAATTTCACACAGTTGCACTCAGGATCTGGTATCTCTTATTGATTTCATCAATCGAAGCGGTTACTCCGTTATTTTTCGATTTACTTGAGCGGGCGCGAACAGTTCTTACACTTTTCTCGATCGCGTACAAAACCTGCCCAGTGCCTTCCTCTCTCTCAGGAATAGGAACAACATTCATACTTATTAAAGGGACCCATGAGGTCGGCGGCTCTTTTGTTCTACATTTTATCTCAACGAATACCGTTATTGTCTATCAGCTGTCATTAGAACGGATGCCATGAAAACTTTGTTCTTGAGTTTGCACGCTTTTTCTTTATTTGATGCTGAGAAAAGTCTTCAACAATGGATTTTCCGATACGATCGGATGCAGAACTTCGAGAAAATACTAACAAGGCTTAGCGAGCCGCTCGATAGGCGACAATCTGGACAATTTCATTACTTTTGTATTACTAGATGGATGGTTAGTTTGTAAACAGAATTATTACGTCTGTGCCAGTTCCGTGCTATCGTGCTATATAATGACGCACTCAGTCCGCGTCTGCGTATGCGTCCGATACTCAACTTAGCTGAGGCAGGCACTACAAAAATAGAAATTCGAGCATAGATAGATAGATAGATCATTCGATTGATACAGCATTTAAATCTTACTTTCATGAAATTTGTTGGTTGGATGGTTCTATGGATGCCGCTTTAACTATACTCACATACTTAGACATTTTTCGGTTTCCGAGGTGCCGTAAGCTTTTTTTTTGGGTCGTATTTTTCTTTTTTCTTTTTTTTTTTGGGCTAAGTTGGAAATAAGCCCTCCTCAGATCTGCCCAGTTAGGAGTGCTAGGTGTGTGTGTGTGTGTCTGTGTGTCACGAAAATACTCCATATTGATGCAAAATTCCTACTCCGATGAGGACCGAACCATCGCCACGCCCTTGAAATTCGAAGGCTCTAACTTCATGTACATGTCGCAAAAGGTAAATGGGATGTTTCGTAGCCTTGGCCACTGGGCGCGTTGCCTTTCACATTTATGACCCCTCCTCGTGTCTGTTTCGTTCTTCGTTCGCCTCAAGTTGGTAGCATGCCTTCCTCAGAAAGTGAAAATATCCATGCAAACGGCTGCTTAAATAGTAGCCAACAGTTTACATGATCTGGCGTAGAACGTTATCTTTATCAGTAGGATAAAGGGGCGGGTTGGTGCAACGGCGCCAGATATTTGTAGAAGACGGTGCGACGGGTCCGCGGGGGTCAGATTGGTGCGCCGGAGCCAGATATCTGTAGAAGACGGCGCGATGATCTGACGTAGAACGTTATCTTTATCAGTAGGATCAAATATTTCACGTCATTTTGTGCTAAAACATCATTCATTGATAACTCTCGGAGGGAAACAGGAGGAAAACCCAAATTTTGGGAAATACTTTCAAATTGTGTCTACACTATATTGGTATCAACGGAGCGTTTGAAGCTGAAGTTTGAATATTCCTCAAATGTAGAACTGACACGGTTAGAAAGAAAACTATGAAATCTTTTGCCCTTATTTATAATAAAAAAAAGCATGAAGAAAGATTGTTAGAGGTACACAAGTCTAATTTTACAGAAAACGGCATTAGTATTGATTTTTGTTGATCACTAAAAAGAGCGAGGCGAACACCACAGAAAGTCTGAAGTCCGGCTTTAGCGGGACGTTCAGTCTGATAGAATACATAATGTAGAATATGATAAACGTTGATTACTAAGATATTCTACGTAAAGAGCGTAAACTTTGAACTGTATCTAAGTTTGGAAGCAGTGAAAAGTGGAGTAAAGTGAAGTCAACAATTAACTGCTCCAATTAATTTCTCACATGGTTTTGCAGTGCCACAAACACGTTAACCATGTCATTGTGGAATCTCTTGTAATTTATGCTGACGTGCTACAAGTCCATCTGTCGTCGTTTCTTTCTACACTTTGGAATGGTGTCCGTGTTTTCCTTAAGTTTGCATTTTGTGTAGATTTGTATTATTATAATACGTTGGCGACAGTTTCTGACGATGCCGTCGGACGCTTTTTTGTCGTTGGGACAATGTGCGGTGATGTTGAGGAAATCGTCATACTTCATTAGTTATATATCAAATACAATGCTTAGTCAGTTCTGTACTCGGTTTTTATAACATCTTTTTGCTTGTCTGACGATGCAGTCGGAATTCCGAAAAAGAGTGTGCGACTAAATTTTCGAGACAACTGTGGAAAACGAAAAAATGGAGCATGATATAAATTTGATTCTTGGGGGTAACTGGCGATGGCACGAGTACGTACAGTTCGCGTATGATACCTATCGCGTACCATCGATCTGATCGTCCTCTCTACACTTCCTTCACAAATTTACCACTTAAACCACGGATCTCAAAATCTAGAAAATCAAAGCCTGGGGTGCGACGGAAACAGTCTGGGAGTGTACTTGAGGATATTATTAACCAGTCTGAACGTCCGGCTAAAGCCGGACTTTAGACTTTCTGTACTGTTTGCTTCGCTCGCCTTCACTGATCAACGAAAATTAATATTAGTGCAGTTTTCTATGAAATTGGACTTGTGTATCTCCAACAATCTTTCTTCCTTTTTTATATTCTAATAAAAGCGAAAGATCTCACAGTTTTCTTTCCACACGCGTCATTTCTACATTTGGAGAACATTCGAACTTCAGCTTCAAACACCCATACCAATATATTCTAGACAAAGTTTAAAAGTATCACGCGAAATAAGGGTTTTCCTCCTGTTTTCCTCAAACAATTATCAGAGAAGGATGTTTAAGCATAAAATGACGTGGAAGGTATCTTCCTACCGATAAAGATAACGTTCCACGTCAGATCACATAAACATCTTGCTACTATTTAAGCAGCCGTTTGCATGCGGATTTCCACTTTCTGAGAACGGCATGCTACAAACTTGAGGCGAACGAAGAAGGAAATAGACACGCGGAGGAGTCATAAAGGTGTCCGACCCCGCGGGACCCGTCGCAGCCCCTTCTATAGGTAGTTGGTGCCGGCGCGCCAATCCGACACACACACACACACACACACACACACACACACACACACACACACACACACACACACACACACACACACACACACACACACACACACACACATACACACACACACACACACACACACACACACACAGATGACGCACGGACCCGACACACCCCATATTCTAACGACGGACCCGCACGCACACACACTACACACTGATACACACACACACACACACACACACACACACACATAGATAGATACACACTTCTATAGATATTTGACGCCGACGGACCCGTCGCACCCCATATTGGCTACACGACGTGGACCCACACCCCCAAATCATACACACACACACACACACACACACACACACACACATAGATAGATACACACTTACACACACGCACGGACCCGCGCATCCCATATTTGGCTACTGGCGCCGGTGGCGCCCCTCTTTTTGATACACACACACACACACACACACACAGACACACACACACACACACAGACAGACACACACTCTTATATTTGCGCCCGGACCCGGCCCCATTTGGCTTACCCACACACTTCAAACTATACACACACACACACACACACACACACACACACACACACACACACACACACACACACACACACACACACACACACACACATATTTGACACCGACGCACACACACACACACACACACACACACACACACACACACACACACACACACACACACACACACACACACACACACACACACACACACACACACACACACACACACACACACGGACTAAGCTCGTTATTATATACAAGTCTGATCGTCCGGCTTACGCCGGACTCTCAGACTTTGTGTGGTGTTCGCTTCGCTCACTTTCATCAACTAACCAAAACATACTTTTAAATTGAAATTCAAAAATTAGTGGTAGTGATATTTTCTGTAAATAATAAGAGTTCTGTTTTCATGTTGTTTTGTTA
>NC_087372.1:20648873-20857772 GCF_031761385.1 Necator americanus | reverse complement strand
TATGTGGTCGATCTCCGCACGAGTCGCGCCATTAAGGGACTCTAAGCGTCCACCGACGCGATCTTTTTCTCAGTGAAGAGAGTTCTCATGAAAGAGGCGAACGGCGGACAAGCCCAAGGAGACGATTGCCGTTTCGATTCTGGTCCCCAGTCCAAATCTTCCAATCCTAACACCCTCTTCGCCTTTCCTAGTTTTGCGTTGAAGTCTCCGACAACGAATTTGCAGTAGGACTTCTCCGTTGCAGACTACTTCGCACAGCTCCTCGTAAAACGCGTCCATTCGGATTCATCAGCCGCTGATGTTGGTGTGTAGCAGTTGATGATACTGACGGATTTTAAATGCAGAGGGCGGAGGTAGAATGGCCAAACGAGGAGCAGGATCTCGTGAGAATCAACAAGATGGACGACAGATGAGGCAGAACCAACCAACGCCTACATTTCGTGACGTAACTTCTTCTCTCCACGAAAATACGAGTGTACCGTCATTCATCTGTTGTACGTCGCTCCTTCTGCACATTATTATTATTATTATTATTATTATTATTATTATTATTATTATTATTATTATTATTATTATTATTATTATTATTACTACTATTATTATTATTATTATTATTATTATTATTATTATTATTATTATTATTATTATTATTATTATTATTATTATTATTATTATTATTATTATTATTATTATTATTATTATTATTATTATTATTATTATTATTATTATTATTATTATTATTATTATTATTATTATTATTATTATTATTATTATTATTATTATTATTATTATTATTATTATTATTATTATTATTATTATTATTATTATTATTATTATTATTATTATTATTATTATTATTATTATTATTATTATTATTATTATTATTATTATTATTATTATTATTATTATTATTATTATTATTATTATTATTATTATTATTATTATTATTATTATTATTATTATTATTATTATTATTATTATTATTATTATTATTATTATTATTATTATTATTATTATTATTATTATTATTATTATTATTATTATTATTATTATTATTATTATTATTATTATTATTATTATTATTATTATTATTATTATTATTATTATTATTATTATTATTATTATTATTATTATTATTATTATTATTATTATTATTATTATTATTATTATTATTATTATTATTTTATTATTATTATTATTATTATTATTATTATTATTATTATTATTATTATTATTATTATTATTATTATTATTATTATTATTATTATTATTATTATTATTATTATTATTATTATTATTATTATTATTATTATTATTATTATTATTATTATTATTATTATTATTATTATTATTATTATTATTATTATTATTATTATTATTATTATTATTATTATTATTATTATTATTATTATTATTATTATTATTATTATTATTATTATTATTGCGAATTGCATAAGGTTAATGTCCACCCAGACTTCAAAGGATGTGTCGAAAGCTGTGGAGGACCAGGTTGCGATTCCCTGATCCCATTTCAGGCTGCCTCTTCTACCGAATTTATCTTTTACCCAATGATGACGCACCCGTCTACTAGTTCTTCAAATGCGCACGCTGGAAAGGATCTATGCATCTTCAAATGACCGTTAGCGGACCTTAAAACAGCTGAAGATCCACAGCTTTCACGTCACCCCAATGAGCTCAGACTACACCCCTTTCACAATTACTCCTTCCTCACTGAGCGTTCCGCCTATACCGGTGCTAAATTCAATCTTCTTGACGGACGGAACACGCACAGCAATTGCACATCTGAATTACGATCAACCACCCAAATGTGCTACTTGGGAGCACGCCAAAAATATGACGCGTGAAGTAGAGGAAAATTGCAAATGTGCACCAGCGGAGGTTAAGATGTTGTGACTGCAAAGACTTGGATCTCACAGCCCACATTCTCGATTCAGAACACCAACTTCCCATTCTGCGACCAAACCTAGAGTTTCGGACAAGCAACGACCGAGTCATTATAGGGATCCAACAGTCGCCAACAGCAGAATTCATAATAAAGAAAGAGCAACTCTAAACAATATCTGTGACTTTGGAAGCAATTAATGATGCACACTTTGGAAGCAATTAATTAATGATGCACTTGCATAGATGTTACGATTGCGAAAAAGGGAGCTTTAGCGACAGTCCTTTGCAAGTGCTTTGCAGCTTAGACATGGAAGCACACGTCTTCTCAACGGAGAAAGTGAAATATTTTCAGAAATCAATATGCCATATATTGGTCATTTGGTCGACACGTTCATGAAATGGAGCGGAACACTATTGATTACAGCCATTGCAGTAGCTCTAGTGACTACATACTTTTACATCACCAACACTTTGTTTTTTGCTGTTAAGATTCTATTCTTCTTCATTATACTGATGGCTCGATTAACTTTGCATATAATTTCGATACTAGTCTATACACCATTGAGATTGCTCCAACCGCAGAGAGCGGCTGGCACGACGAAACTGGGAGAAGAAAATCTCTAACATCCTCCAAAACCGAGATTGGACTTGTGGTTGACTTCTTCCATGAACTCACCCATTCGCACCAAGACCTCTATTAAGGCGAAGCAATTTTAGCATGCCGATCTCAGCAAATCTAGAAAAGCGCCTTCAGAGAGGGCTGCGACGGAAAATCTCCACTGTCAAGAGCTCACAAGTACGACCGTCGGAAGCACTGATCCAGCAAAGGATTCGTTTTAGCACTGATCTAGCAGAGGATTCGGAGACCAATTTTGTGCAGGACATCTTCACTAAGTGTGGTGTAGTCTATCACTAACTAGTGATGATTAAGCAGTTGTATGCTGCTCATATGCAACAGAGGCTAGGTTTAGTCACCAGCACCAAGTTCTTCGTTCTGGCCCACGAATGGTATGAAATACTAGTGACCGTAAATGAAGTAGAAAAACTTTCTAGACTTGAGTTTCTGAGCCAACTCGCTGAGGAGGTATTCTACGAAAGCACGGAGCCAGGAGATTGGTTAGCCGAACACGCTGCTGTCAACGAGTTACAACCGCAGAGATGTCATAAATATGATACGGCGCCAGTTGATTCACTTCGATGCTTTGCTCGATGAGGAAAACAAGACCGTTCAGGAGGCTGAAGCAGAAACCAGAGTGGAGGACACGGTTATGTACGAGATGCGGAACCCTTTCTTCGAGCAACAGGTTGAAATCAGAAGACATGACGATTACATATTGAAATGGATGGAGAAAACGGAGAAGACCTACAATGCAGTCATGACACAGGTCATCGAATTTAGCGAGGACTGCAGAGAAATCGTTGCACAACTCCCAAGAGAGACATACTGGAGCAGCACAAGAAGCAGGCCGAAGATCACAAGGAAATCATAGAAAGAGCAGCGAAGAACAGGAAACTCCGAAAATATGAAAAGAGAAATAAATAAAAAATATGTCGTGCAGAGACACGACAAGACAGTGACTTTGGCAGGACAGGAAACGAGAGAAAATTCCAGAGCAGCGACGTTTCTACCACTGAGAAGCAGATAAAGGAAAGGATTCTCGAGAAGAACGAAAAGGAGCTTGAAGAAATGGAGCGATTTCTCAGCAACAACATCGTAAGGGAAATACACTCCGACACGAGATAAATGAAGGAAAGCGAGAATCTACTCATGCGCGTTTACTGTGGAGAAGCAGAAAACCTCATTCGGAAGCTTGTCCGGAAACGCGACTTGTCGGCGATAGAATCTAAACACCAAAGTTCGATGGTCGTTGTACGGTCTGCGTGGAACTGCACTGCGGTCGCGCGTGCGCAAAGCACTCGCAATGTTTTTCTTATAAAGCTCGAGGATACCACATTAAGTTCGGTGACCACAGTTGAGTTGCAGAGCAGTTGCAAGAAACCAGAGGAGTTCACAAACACGCACAAGCGAAGGAGCGAAGGAAATCAAGATGATAATTGAAATGTGCAAAGAGGGTTTAGAGGGCCAGGATACAACAAAGATGGTAAGCTTTGATGGCAAGAGCACAGCAATCCACCAAGAAAAACCACCGGGCACAAGAAAATGACGAGAGGGAGTATGTGTTTTCATGGCGCAGGCAATCAGACGGAGACGGTGGCACTTCGAAGGGCACTCACTGAACCACCTTAGCTGGGCCGAAGTACACTGAACTCTGTTCAGTATTTTAAGCGTTCGACCCGCTTCTGTGGAATGTATCCCATCTTAACGTTGTATGTTTTGCACAATTCTGCGGAATATCTGTGAATTCCTTCGCTATCAAAATGAATCTATGAGCTGCGCATAATTCCACAAGACAGTTTATCATTCTTCATGCTACTCATTACTGTACCTCTCTCACTGTGTACTTTTTCTCGGGTTTTTTCATTTTATCTGTATAATCTGTTTGGTTTTATGCACGAGCACTATAGGATAGGACTAGGAATGTAGTATTCAGTAGTTTCCGCTATTATGTTAATTTCGTATGTCATTATGATCGCTTCGTTTCGTATGTTATTCGCTATAGTATTACAAAGGTTTCATTAATTATTAGTAATACTAAATAATAAATACTAATAATAATAATAAATAATAACACTACATTAATTATTCATTTATTTTTAAACATCCATACGTGTGTCATAAAACAAAGAAAAGAAGGAATAGAGCTCACTAGAACTTCGTGTGAATTTCGTAGTCTTTTTCGTTTGTTGCCTTTTTAGCACTGTGTTGTGTTGGTTGCGTCCTCCTGCTGCCGACAGAGATCTTTTTTTCAAAACAAGCGCTACAGTAGAACAGTAGAACAACGACTACCAGGGTTTGGGTGACCAAGCCTGGATTTGAAGGCAATGAAAAGATAGGTTTAAGAGTATGGATCACGGGTATGAGCGTCATCACACCCTATTCGTCATAACTCTGCTGATAAAGAGCCTTGGCGGTCAAATCTCCCTATAAAGGACCTAGTAATGTGCTACATCTGCGAATGCTAGAGTACTCGCCGCATCTGCCAACTAACTTACAGTCAGTGATCTGCTGGCCTGTCTCCCTCACTCGCTGACAGACGCGGCGCGCATATCTGCGCACGCGTACTTGACGTTGTTGTTAGCTGCCTCGTAAGAAAAGCTTAACAGTTTTTCTGCTCCTGCTCCGTTTTTCAGAACATTTAGGGGAATTGAGCATGCTCACGATTATACCCCTGATATGAACTTTCAACCTAGTCTTTTGGCGGAGAAATTCCAACATTTGCAATTTTATGGCTGCCTTTAACCGAAAGAAGATGAAAAGTGAGAGCGAAAATTTACAAACAAAAGGCAAGGAGACAAAGGCCTGCGCCACATTCACAGAAGAGTAAGCAGAAAGAATTCGTGTTAGAAGCAGTAGAAGTATTCGCAAACGTCACGTCTTCAGTTAGTATCAAACGTTGTATAGGGGATTTGGCCTTCGGAAAAAATCCTGAGTATATATGATCATATATAGTAAGGTCAAAGCGACGTGAAGGAAGGTACAGCTGCGTAAGCGGTCGAAGCGGCGCGGTTCAGAAAACGGTCAAAATCGAGGTGGAATTGGAACGAAAAATGGTGTTAACAAGAGTCCTCTCTCAACCCCAACCGCTACGCTCCACCACAGTGCTTCAGGCGCAACCGCTTGCGCAACTGCACCGTGTTCCGTTCCTTTTTGACTCTAATGTATATCGTGAAGATAAAGGAAAAGTGGGAAGTAGCAACTGTCTAACAAACTGTACCTATTCTTCACATATTTGCTACGATCTGCCTGAACACTGATGTCAGTAACCGTCCTGATTCAGCAACGGTTTTCTCGTTACCACTTTCTATGTACCACCAGATCTCGTTTCTCGTTACCACTTTCTATGTACCACCACATCGTCATGGTATGTATTGGTTGTTACATATGTACTTGCAGATTTTAAACGGAAACTTTAAATAATCATATCTCAAAATAAACTATATTGGTCGAAATAAGCACCATTAGGACCCATGCATTTTTGCTCGCTAATGGTTGTGCAAATGTTTAAAAAAGTGGTAATCAATAGGCGAAAGGTCCGAATAAGGCGGATTGCTTAAAGGCATCACCCCACGAATCTGAGGTAGTGCAAATTTCAGGTGGAGTATTCGTATACAGGATGGGAGACTACAGAGAAGGGGTGATTCCGTCCATTTCTTCCTAATTGCCGTAAAAACGGCCCGGAAGATACGGCTTCATTCGTTTTGGCGCACCATTTTGTACAGGAGGTTCGATTGGAGCACGCCAGTCTTGTGCGGCGCCGCATCTTCCGCGCCGTTTTTTACGGCAATTAGCAAGAAATGGACGGAATCACCCCCCCCCCCTCTCCGTAGTCTCCCATCCCGTATACGAATACTCTACCTGAAATCTGCACCACCTCAGATTCATGGGGTGATGCCTTTAAGATTTCATAGCCCAGTTCGTTTAACTTTTGTACTGTTTGCCGTGCGACGTGAGGTCTCGCGTTCTCATAAAACATGGTTAGTCCTTCCCTGTTTGTGAGTACAGGCCACATACTTTTTAATTTGACATTCATCTCATCAATTTGTTTTAAGATGCGACCTGCAAATTGGAAGAAAAAATTGCGGTGAGCTACAAGCACATAGATGTCGCCCTGTTTCGCCCATGTATTGGTCCCCACATGTTTTGCACGAAATTAGATAGACACGAGAGACCACGCAGTCGCTTCCCTTCTCGAATGCTCATATTACACAGTCTAAAGTATGTATAAGTACAGGAAGCGATCGTACATTCTATTTCGAACTAATTATTTCTTGAGATTTGTTGGAGGTATTTCCACAATTCTCACTCGGTCCTCGAGACTGCATTTCACCAGATCAGCCCGTGTAGCTTTACTCAAGTCGTCGGTTATGAAAGGCAGGCAGAAATTGGCCTTTTTCGAATTATCCATTGTGTAATCTCGCTGCACAATAAGAGCTAGCCTCCGCGGTACATTAACATTAGAACATGTAACCATTAGAAGTTGCGATCCGCTGCGCTATTTTAACCACATCGATCCGATCCTGCGTACGCCAGCTCTTGGTGCACAGCGAGAATGTGCTACAGTGGTTGACTCGAATAAGATCAATTTTCGCCTGCCTTTTATAACCGACGACTTTAGTAAAGCTGTACGGGCTGGTCTGGTGAAATGCGGTCTCGAGGACCAAGTGAGAATTGTGGAAATATCTCCAACAAATGTAAAGAAGCAATTAGGTCGAAATAGAATGTACGATCGCTTCTGTCTTACCCCAGACTGTGTAATATGCCCATTCAGGAAGGAAGGCAAGTGCATGATCTCTGGTGTAGTCTATCTAATTTCGTGCAAAACATGTGGGGACCAATACATCGGCGAAACAGGGTGACCTCTCGTGTTCGTTCGAAAATGTCATGGAAATGCTCCTTTTTGCATGGCTGCCACGATCCTATCGTACGAACCCGAAATTGCAGCTCGTAGAATTTTGGGGACGTTTTGGATAAACGCTAAAAGTCCTAAAGAATAGAAAGGAAGAGTGCATAACCGTGACCAGTGGGTTGGCTCTGTATCGATCTTTTCGAGTTTTGATCTACGGGGTCATATGCGGGTTGCATCCTAATTAGTATTAGCGGAGCGACTCCACCACGCTAATGCCCACTAACATCACGGCAATGCGGCTACTGAGGCAGGCACAACGATTTGGGGTCTTTTGATTCTTATTTCCGGGTGTATTCTCTTAGGGGATGATGACTTGTGAGGCAGTTGAAAGCATATAATGCAAATGCTCTTACTTTCAAGGCTTTGACGAAGGTGAAGACGTTAGCCGTAATAAAAGACTGTTAACAATCTTGGCTATTAGTTGACATCATCAATCGAATACTCTTAGTCACTATTCCGAGATTCAAAGAAGGTCGAACTTTTGCGCTTCCGAAAGAACATTTTCTTTTTTTTTCTGGATTTTGGGATTTGCAACATTTTTTTTCGAAATAACAGTAATCCTGAAAAAGCGAAGTAACTCTTTTTCAGAATAAGTTTGTAGCTTGTAACTAACTGTAGAATCCACTTTTCAGAATAAGTTTGTAGTCCCAACAGGGTGCAAATTTTGGAACGATTCAGTGATTATCAGAAGAGAAAGCGTCAAAAAACCAGTTTGCTTTTTTGTCAGTTTATTTCTAGTCGCTACTGTAGAATCCACTTTTCATCACATTTTTATCACATGTTACGTGAAAGAAAGGGATCATGCGTGTTTCGGATGGACAGTAAAACAGCAGCTTCAAGACGACGCATTTTCTGACTATCCTTCAATTCACGCGGAATCCATTTGACCATCTTTTTTACTTTTCCAATTGCATTCACGCGACGAGAAATAGTTGCTGGATTGACACTATGTTGTTTAGCAGGTCCTCTAACAGTTTGGCACGGATTAGCTTCCACTGATGTTTCTGACGCTTCATTCTCCACTGCTGTATCGGATCGTCTATGGTCGTTCTTTTCAAGGCTGGTATCTCCAAATGCGAACTTGTATCAATTATGAGTGGTCCTTTTCTTGATAATGTCTTCACCAAATACAGGACTGATATTGCGGGCAGCAGCAGCGGTGTTGTGCCCACTTTTCCATTCATATGGAAAAAGGACGCGAAAATCACGTCGATTCATGCTACCAAAGATTAGGAGAGGAAAAATTAGAAATGCATAAATTTGAAAAAGTATCATGGGTTAAAGGGCATACTTTAAAGTCTATAATTAATCAAAAAAGGATGTAAATTCGACTATTTTGACACTTTATTGACACTAAGAAAAAACAACCAAAAATCGACAGGTACATATGCAACAACCATTAACGAGCTTAATACGTGTTTGTGTCTTTTTGTCAGCAAATATTCATGCAATGGGGAGGGTTCGACTGTGGTTTGGTATGTTGCTACAAAGATGGATTCAGCGGTGCCAGAAAGTAGAGGAAGAGGTTTAATAATACCAGAAAAGTAGTGCAACAGGTCGAAGAGGGTCGCAGGACGTCGAATTCGTACAAGAGAGGGAGAGAAGACGGTACTGAGGAACCAAATATACTCATGTACGAAGCGGATTTTATCGTACCTAATTACCTACGTTATCCGATACCAGGGCGGATGTGGTGTAGCGGTTAGAGGTTCCGCTTCCTGCATGATCGATCGGAGGTTCGAATCCGCCCTAGTGCTCATCAAGCCTTTCATCCCTCCGGGGTCGATAAATTGGTACCAGACTTGTCTGGGAGGATAAAAACACTGACTTGACACATCGGCTAGCCACTGCAAGTCATTGTATAGGCCAGATACACGTTCGTAAACCTCAAACGATTCTGAATTGAAGTGAACGTGGGAGCGCATCCCAAGCGGATTGATTAACGCCAGAAACTTTATCCTTTATCCTTTATCCGATACCAAACCATTATCTGTATCACTCATCTTCATTCCCCACGACAGTTATCTCCAAATCACTCCACGTTAGCACATCTTGCGAAAAAGAAGAAAGTGAAAATTTTGATAGTGCTTCTGAATTATCAAAATGTAAAATGGAAAATGTAGAGGCAGAACCAAGTTTTGTCGATGTCATTTACATTGCTACACTGACAGTATTAGCTCGAAGGCTGGAGAATTCTCCATTCGTGCTAATATTCCTAAAACAAAAATAAGCGTTGCTCACGAAAACTGTTTTAATTCTGTGCCAGAAACCTATGTAGGGGAAGTTCTCTACACAGTGGATTTCGATTCATCTCTTAAGAGAAGCGGAAACAGCACCACCGAAAATATGAAAGTGCGCCGTAGTCGGCAGTTATCTCCACATCATTCTACGAAGGAATGTTGGACTGGCGCTTACATAAGGTAAAGTTGCGTTTTGCGTACTTTTCTGCTTTTCTGGGAGAGCACTTGCGTTTTGGACTGCCCTGTACGGGAAACATGTGAAGTGTAGTAGTATGTGACAAGTGCCACAGCTTGATTGGGATCACAAATGTTGGAATGGAAGAGGAAGAAGGCAGAGCCAGATGCATTCTTTCAGAAATGCGAACAAAGAAAACCGCGAGCGGAGTTAGAAATAAGTGGTGTATGAGTATAAGTGACTATTAAATGCATACTTCTGGTTGCAAATTTTGAACGCAGCATGAGATCATCGCTCGTAGGTAGAGGATCGTCAGTATAATCATCCCGACCTTGGCGATTTTCTTCACATAGACGTAGTTAAAGTCTGTGATTGTCCTTCGATGCATTGATGATGCATAAGCGATCGAGGCAGATTCATACGCAGTTGTTTGTTCATTAATGTCGTAATTGTTTACTTATCTCCTTTAACACATCGCTTTTCCTATCAGCTCCTTCACGTTTTGCTTCGACCTTTCGATTAGACTTCAGTGATTTTGGTGTTTTATTACATACACATGTAAGTTTTGGATTGCCTTAATTGATTGGAAGAACTGTGATGCGACGTTCAACTTAGAGTGGGACACTGGAACTGCGCACTGCAGTATGGCGAGTTGATCGTGCTGAAGGTGTCACCAACTCTGCGCCAAATGGCTACGCCGTCCTCTAGTGAAACTTTGCACGGTGTATATACCGCAGCCACTAGCGGCTATTATATACTGTCACTAAAGGGTATTCCTGAAGTATTGCATTTTCCACTCTTGCCATATGTCGTCGTGCTCCTAGATTTGGAATTTTAGTCTCAAAAACTGGTGAAATGAACTGGCGACACGTACGTTACGGGTTGGAGGAAATTTATTTTAAAAAAAACAAGAAAAAAAAACTACTTAAAATTAATCAACAGTCCACTCTCCATTGTTGTTCTTTCATTCGTCCAAAAAACATCCACCATAGATCAATAGTTTTTCGATGCTTCTTTAAAGGCATTACCCCACTAATCTGGTGTGGTATGCATTTCCGATGGCTGAAGACTATACGGGGTCGTAGATTGGAGAAACGGGTGGGACGACGCTCATTTCTTTCTAATTGCTGTAAAAAACGCCCCGGAAGATGCGGCGCGTGCACAAAGGTGGCGCGTTCGACTTTGAGCATTCCGGGACGCTGTTTTCTACGACAAGTTCTATTGGAGCGCGCTACCCTCCTGCACACGCCACATCTTCCGGGGCGTTTTTTTTCACAGCAATTAGGAAGAAATGAGCGTTGTCATACCCGATTTTGCAATCTACGAACCCGTATAGTCTTTAGCCATCGGAAATCCATGTCACACCAGACTCGTGGAGTGATGCCTTTAAGGTTTTTTTTATCATGTTTTTATTTGCTTTTTCATGTTTCCCTTTTTTTCTTTTTTTCTTTTTTTTCTTTTTTACTGTTTTTATGGTTTCCTTTCGATCTTCTCTATACACAATACAAATCTTCCAAGCAGCTCCCGTGCCCTTATCACCTCGATTAATTGTGAAAAAAATGGTGTCGGGAAAGTTCGTTCTGTTTACTTGGCGCTCTATTTCAATTATCCGAAAAAAAGGAGTAAAAAATAAAAAACTAGAATAGAGCTTTCCCGTAGAGTAAAAAATCCACTACTAAATCATGAATTACGTTTTAAGAATAGCTCCTATCCTCCACAACGGTTTACCGCCTCATAGTGGCTTGGAGATGACACTGGGCGTCGAACTGCGATGCACAGCGGAGGTTCGTCCTTCGGCAGAGTCTCCCAAGCTGAGAAGGAGTTCGACGCATCCGACATTCCGACTTCTCGGAATCGGAAGCCTAGCTAAGAGTAAACCACTGCTAAGATTCACCACCGTCTTGGCAAAATGTCGCAAGGTGGTTCCCTGATCCATATAGTGGGCGACGACCTGTGGTGAAAGCTAAGCTCGCCGTGGCATAGCTGCTTAGTTTGGGGAGAAGTCTCTTTGCCACTCCAGCATATTCACTGCCTCAGTACCCTGCCCACTGGGCCCTGCCGTCTCAGACGTCAGACGGTATGGCGACCGGTGAGAGGCGATCAAATCTCAGGTTGCTCAGGACGTCATTGATTCTGGACCAAGGCACGACTCGCCATGGAGACTGTCTCAGACTGTGTAATTACAACACGAGAACAGTTTCCAGAGACGCTGACCTGCATGCCCTTCTCGGAGCTGCAGAGCGTATCAAATTTCACGTGATTGCTCTGCAGGACACCAAGTGCAGGAGGAGCGACGTACAACAGATGAATGACGGTACACTCGTCATTCGTGGAGAGAAGGTTCCGTCGCGAAATGTAGGCGATGGTGGTTCTGCACTCATCTGTCGTCCATCTCGTCGATTCTCACGAGATCCTGTCACCTCGTTTGGCCATTCTGCCTCCGCCCTCTGCACCAAAAATCCATCAGTATCATCAACTGCTACACACCAACATCAGCAGCTGATGAATCCGAATTGGACGCGTTTTACGAGGAGCTGGAGGAAGTAGTCCGCAACGAGAAGTCCTTCTACAAATTCGTTGTCGGAGACTTCAACGCAAAACTAGGAAAGGCCACAGAAGAGGAATACAGGATTGGAAGATTTGGACTAGGGGACCGGAATAAAAACGGCAATCGTCTCGCCGGGCTGTTGTCCGCCGTTCGCCTCTTTCATGGGAACTCTCTTTTCATGAAAAAAGATCAACGTCGGTGGACATGGGAATCGCCCAATGGCGCGACTCGTGCGGAGATCGACCACATACTCACCAACCGGAGGTGGTGTCTACTTGACGTCTCAGTAGTACCATCCTTTTGTAGTGGTTCTGATCACCGTCTCCTTCGTGCGGAAATACGAATTAGCCACACGATGAAAAAGAACATCTGCTATCGGCAACGAAGGAGAAAAGAAGCCTACGACGATTGCGTACTCGAGGACTCCTTGACCCAAGGTGACTGGCACATCGAGGAGGACCTAAACGTGGACTACGAGATGCTGCTCAGAGGATTACGAGCCTGTGCTGAGCGTGCCTCGAAGCCGCGCACGACAAACTTGGATCGAATTTCAAAGACCACCAAGGAATTGTTGGAAAGAAGAAGGGCTTTGAGGCTTGATCCGAATGCATCGCACATTGAGGGGTTAGTAGCAAACACTAGCTGCAGAAAAGCGTTGCAGGAGGATCTTCTGAAATACAAGCAGAAGAAGATTCTGAAAACAGCACAAAGAAGAACGAGTCTAAAGAAGTGCCGCAGTGATCTCCGCGAATATAATATTCCGCTAGCAAGCTTGCTGAGCGAAGACGGGATTCGCACGTCTTCTCGTCGTGAGATGGAAGTAATTACGGAGAAGTTCTACTCGAACCTTTTCCGTTCATCAACTCCTGTGTCAAGCCCGATCATCCCCACTGGTGAAGCTCCGCCACGGATTCTCCCTTCGGAAGTACGAGTCGCTATCAAGAGCATGAAATCTGGCACAGCCCCCGGCCCTGATTTTATATCAGCAGAAGTTCTTCGGGCTGGTGGCCATCCGCTTCATGTAATCTTAGCAGCGCACATGACATCCTATCTTCAGAAAGAAAGGATCCCAGACCAGTGGAAGACCTCGCGAACCGTTCTTATCCATAAGAAAGGTGACCGAGAGAACCTTCGGAACTACCGTCCGATATGCTTACTGAGCGTGTTATACAAAGTATTCACCAAGATCATCCTCACGCGCATATCTAGGACGCTGGATGAAGCCCAGTCTCAAAAACAAGCTGGATTCCGCCAGGGATTCAGCTTGTTCTTGTTCAGTTTGGTTCAGGGGGGTTCAGCTGCTTGGACCACATCCAGGCCGTATCGTGGGTCATAGAGGTTTGCAGGGAATACCGCCTGCTCCTTGTTCTAACTTTCGTCGACTATGAGAAAGCCTTTGACAGCGTAGAAACGAATGCAATACTGTCAGCGCTGGTCGGTCAAGGTGTGGACGCGTCGTAAGTGAGCACATTAGCCAATTGCTACGATCGATGCACGACTAAGATACAGCTATTCCACCGCCCTCTCACTATGCCCATTGGAAAGGGGGTGGGACAAGGCGATACTATATCGCCGAAGCTGTTCACGGCTGCATTGCAATGGATAATGAAATCACTTCCCTGGGAAGAAAGGGGAATACGTGTTGATGGAAGATTTCTCTCGAACCTTCGTTTCACGGACGACATCGTTCTCTTTTCGAGCAGTACCAATGAAGCAGAAACGATGCTCAACGAATTGAACGAAGCGAAGAGAATAGGGCTACGAATAAACAGAAGGAAGACACAGTTCATGAAGAACGCCTACTGCGAGGACGGAGGAGTACAACTTGAAGGCTTCCAAATTGTGGAAACTTCGTCATACGTATACCTTGGACGTTCTATGAACATGGGAAACTACTTGAAAGAAGAACTGAATAGAAGAATGAGAGCAGCATGGGTAGCATTCGCAGCCGTCAGAGTCAGCTACGGACCAACTGACGGACCAAGATCTTCGTGCTCATCTGTTCGACTCGACAGTCCTTCCAGCGCTCTGTTACGCAGCGGAGACGTGGGCAGACACCGCGGCCACGTCTAGGAAGCTACTTACTACCCACAGAGCCCTTGAGAGATGTCTCCTGAAGTTTAACCGGCGCACACAACACTTAGCCGGTCTTCGCAGCAAGAGGAATGTCCCGTCTTCGCGACCCAGCGGAATATGTATTGAAAGCAAAACATAGATGGGCCGGTAACATCATGAGAAGAATCGACGACAGATGGACTAAAAGAACGCTAAAGTGGATCCTAGGAGATGCTTAACGCCCTCGAGAGAAACCGCCAACGAGATGGTGTGACGTGACTACACGGATGGACCAGCTGAGAGCTCAGCTGGATACGGCTCAAGGACCTCGTCAACGTCACTCACGAAATTTGAGAACATCTTGGATGACAATGGCGAGGGAACGAAACGAGTGGAAGAAATGCTGGGGCCCGCACGTCCAGTGAAGACGGGCCATCTAAGTATCTAAGTAAGTAAGAATAGCTTGTATATCTATACGCCTTTTAATATCCTCACGGCTTACTCCCTAACCCAGTTTTCTTCCAATTATTCCGAGTCCGAGAAAGTGGCCGAATTTGACCTCTTTCAGTTCGGCGATTCATTGAACGTTGTTTACAAAAAACACCTACAATGAATCGTTGGACACCTGAACACATGCAACACATTAATGAAGCACGGTTGCATTAGAGGCGGTCACAATGAATATGACTGTGCTATATGTACGATTGTGTAGCTAGGCGAACACTTTCTTAGAGATTAATGTTGTTGCCTTTCATGCGTGTGTTTTGCCATCGTATATTTTTAGGGATTTTGGCGCATTTCGCATCTGCTGTGGATGCAGAATGGAAATTTGATTTCTCATTTTCGGGGTGGTGCCCACCTGAGCAATGTCATCTATGTTGCCCATATGTCTCACGTGACATGGGTGAAGCACAATTCCATCATCAACGGCCTTTTTCTGAAAGTCGAAAGTATCTTTAGCTCCTTCCAAGTTCACTTTTTTCAGCGTTCTTGGTGCGATAATTTCATCACACTCCTGGGTTTTTGCCAACTCGATACTTCCCACACTAAATGTAGGAAGTAAAGAAGACGATTTCATTACTAGCAGTGGACCAACTACCAACTTCTTGCCATAGTTCTTCGTCACACAAGTCTGAAATATTCCAACCTAGAAATCTACATCAGACTCCAAAAGAATATTTTTGCCAGTTTGATAAACAAACTTCCACACCAAGTCTGCATTAAAACAAATTATTGCATTCTTAACGTCACCTTCTCTTTCATGTTTTCGTTGCGAGCGGTCATAACCGAACCTGGAGACTTTGGTTGAGAACTCACCAGAGGAGGCTGTAACCAAAGAATATTATAGAAGATTAGCTTGACGTATTTTGTACAAACTTTACCTTTGACGTTTTAGATGCTCTATTCGAACCATTCTTTGCAGCACAGACACAAACAAACATAAACAAAGAAGTGCTTACTAAAGCTAACAAATCTGAAAAACAATACTTTAGAGATACTTTATATCTTCTAAGTTACTTGAGCATTATGATTTTATTCGAGCCAAACTGTAAACGCTGGTCAGTGGAAAGTCTCATTAAAAATTGAGTGAGCAGCAGTAGTAGAATCACCAGTGGTATATTTATTTGACGTACGCATGCTTTTTGTCTCCCTGTCACGCGGCTTTTTTGCATTTCTTCTTCAACATCAGGATCGTATACAACTCCTCAGTATGTGCACCGTTGTGGAGAAAAGCGCAAAGCTGTATTAAAGGCACATATAGTCGGGTCAAAACGACATTAACCACGAGTGTAGTTGCGGTGCATTTGCGTGTGCGTGTGAAACGACGCCGTGGGGGCAGCAGTTGAAACCGAGTGGGGCCATCGCAAACAGCAGCGATGGGTGGTGCCAGCAAGCGTCTCACCACGCTCCCAGCCGCTACCCTCCACCGAAACGCCTCCAGAGAAGCCGCGTTCGCAATTGCGTACGTGCTTCATGTCGTTTTGACCATACTATACAACGAATCTGACGTGGTGAAAGAATCCGCGGGAAAAGCTAGAGATGTGGTTTCGCTCCGAGATGGTCCTAGAATGAGGCTTTGCAACTGAAATCGTCGTGAGAAAATTTTCGTTGTTTTTCGTTGTGTTTTCGTTTTTTATGACGACTTCAGTTGTTTTTTTTACGACGAGTAGAGAATCTGAAACGTCAAAGGTATTGAAAAATTCAAGCGTGTGGGTTCATGTTGTCAAGTAGGTGACATTGTTATTGGGAATACCTTAAGGAATGAAGGTTGTTTTGGAGCGTGTAAAACACTCACCGATGGCATGTTTTCAAAGTTTGAAAACAAAAATGAATCGTAGAAAAGGAAGCACAAACCAAGTTGCGAAAAATTATTTTAATAAAGGATCAATGCTGCTCACTATTTTATTTTTATTCTTAAAACAACTTCAAAACCGCTTATTTCGCATCAATAACTACACGTCCCTGGTCTGGTCGAAATTTGGTTTAGTGAATAGCACATGTAGACTACAGGTCTGAAGCACGCTAAGCGTTTATAGTTGGACGAGTTGAGTCATCGTGACATGATATGACATGAAAGGTCACGCCTACACAACACGATATACGGATGCCCTGGCTAGATCCGCGCGAGGGACTGCGCTGATCAGTTCTTCAGGGCCCGCATTTTTTGCTACATAAAGTCTTTCTGATCGAAATGGCTAGCGCTAAATAACAACAAAATGACAACATTGTCATTCTTGACATATTGACATACTATTGGAAAGTCTAACAAGACGAAAGCGAAAGAAAATGTAAAACATCCGATGTAGGTTCTAGTAAGGAGATGAGAATTGTGGAAATGAAGTATCATAAAAGTGCACATCAACCACGAAATATCCAAAAACTTGCAATAAGACATTTGAGAAAAGTGAAAAAGAGGAACTCGGAGACGAAGAAAGCGGAAAAAGACGTGGCAGCAAACTAGATCCACCTCGGTTTACAAGAGGGACGCTTCCTACAGAAGGGAGGAGAATTAAAATTACCACTTTGAATTACAATGACCTAATCAATTATCAAATTAGGTACATTTTTTCCATCATGATCAAACCAACCACAGATCTCTCTCACTGGGGGGTTGACGGCCAGCTACCCGCGAGGTTACACCAACATGAGTATGACAATGAACATTGATTCTTTCGATTCAATTCACGACTCGTATCAAAAGTTTACGGAAGAGAAGATGTGAATCAACACAGCTTCTACCATTTTCGTTGCTTACGCTACCATGAAGTCAAAGTCTAAGCTTCCTGTATGGACCTAAAGAAATTTTACAGAGAATTTTACAGAGATTTTTCACTTTTTACAAGGTTACTGTTGATGATTTCAACGCCAAAGATGACCGCAGAAGAGTAGCGAAGAACTTCACATCGGGACCCACGGTTCACAATTGTGTGAGCAGAGATAGAGGTTTTTCGAGCTTATCATAGCGACCTTATACGAGACCTCGCAATTCCAGAAGCACGTCTCTACGCTGGATGTGGGAGTCAGTCAGTAGAGTGTGCCGTAATGAAATTCACCGCATCAAAGTTAGTAAAAGATTTTGCCTGAAAGATGTCGCTATTCTTCCTAAGTTCTGTATAAAATCGGTCCATTACCTTCAAAAAGCAAAGTTCCATGATCATCATCGACTGGGACCTGTCCACTTTGTTAGCCGGATTTTGAAAAGGTGCCGCAATTTTTTTTTGCATCGGCGACGAATATGATCCGGTCGTAAAACATCTTCACGACTGTACCTTGAAAGCTGGGAGTTCCAAAACCGAGAAGACTGTCTACGGAAACTCTAGAGATAATAAATCAGCGTGGAGCTGCAGGCAACTATGAACTCATATTTGAGCCAGTGAGGAGCTGCAGAAAAGCGATAAAAGAAGACTTCGAAGAGAGAACAGCACCAGTACGGGCTGAAGCAGCAGAAATAGGTGAGAGTGTTCGCTACGCCCGTCAGAATTTCGGCAATCGTAGGACAAAAATGACTGCTTTTCGGAACTTGAATGGAACAACGAATGCATCGAGAAGGGGGATGGAGAAAATCATCCACAACTTCTACTCATACCGTTCCGACAGCCACGCCCATTTGCTTCCTCACTATCTGAGCGAAGATGGGCAAGTCATTACAGACGTTCTCCCTTGTGAAGCCATATCGATGTAGATTCGTACCTCACCCGGTCCCGACCAAGTGCAAGCATCTTATGAACCTCCCGCCAGTCCTTACCTGCACTCAAGCAATACTATCCACCCGTTATCTGTCGGAATAGTCAGTAGAAGAAAATTGCAACTTTCGATGGTTCAATTAAGCAACAGCCAAGATTGTTAACAAACTTTATTACGGCTAACGTTTCGGCGTCGTCGCCTTCGCCAGAGCCTGGAAAGTCAGATCACTTGTGATATATCCTCTCAAATGCCTCATCCAGAACAAGTCATCATCCCCTAGGATATTACACCCGGAAACAAAAACCAAAAAAGCCTAAATCGTTGTGCCTACCTCAGTAGCCGCGTTGCCGTGATGTGAGCGGATATCCGCGTGGTGCAATCGCTCCGCTGATACTAATTAGGATGCGACCCGCATATGAACCCATAGATCAAACCCGCAAAAGACTTGATACCAGAGCCAGCTCATTGATCACGGCTATGCATTCTTCTTTCCTATTCATTTTTGGACTTTTACCGTTTATCCAAAACGCCTCCAAAGTTCTGCGAGCTACAATTTCGGATTCGTACAATAGTATCGTGGCAGCTATGCAGAAAGGAGCATTTTCATGACATTTTCTGCGATGGGTTCTGAGAGGAGTTGCTGTGTTTGAATGATTCATCCCATCTTGGTGTTCTTTAATACAAACACAAAGGGGTCGCCCTGTTTCGCCAATATATCATTCATATCGCGATTTTATAACGCGGAGGTCCGCTAACATCACGGCAACGCGGCTACCTGGGTAAGCACAACGTTTTAGACTCTTTTGGTTTCGATTTTGGATGTAGCATCTTAGGGGATGATGACTTGTTCTGGATGAGGCATTTGAGAGGATATATTGCAAATGTTCTTACTTTCCAGGCTCTGACGAAGGCGACAACGCCGAAACGTTAGCCGTAATAAAGTTAGTTAACAATCTTGGCTGTTGCTAAGTTGGAGTATCGACAAGTTGCAATCTCTATGCCAAGATTCCAGGAAAGTCGAACTTTCGCACTTCTGGTAGAAGAATTTTGTGAGAATATGAGACGAACAGTATTTGCAATGTCTCCAGCTACAGATAAAAAATAAAGGATCCTTAAATTATGCGAAATTGCTGACGATCACCACAGTAAATAGGCAGGTTTTTGACCTCGCTCTCAATGGTTCGAATTTCATTAATTTTTCTTGTTTTAAAAATGTGTAGAAATGGTGCTTTTGCATGAACGTCTTCTTATAACTCCGTGGATCTCTTGTGAGTAGCGCCGAGAGGAGCTCTCGAATTACCTTTTTCTTGAGGACTAGCTGCGAAATTGTTGTTCTACCCACACCCATCAATTTGAATTCCAATCACATTTATGAAGCGTAGCCTCAGGACAGACAGCAGATGAAATGTGACGGAAATCTCTTGACTTCCGTTAATAGGTCATCGTCAGCGACAGTAACAGGAACGAATGACTAACATAATAGATATAGTCGGGTCAAAAAGACCTGAAGTTTAGTGTCTTACTCATCTGTGCTTTCTGTTTCTGATTGCAGGCAGTTTCAGTTCGAGCGCAACCGCTTAGGCAATTGCCTTGACTTGCGCGTGACTTTGATCCGACTGCACAACTTCACTTTTGATAAGTGTTGACAGTGAGCTGCCCAATCATACATGCCAAAAATAGGGTTGATTCTCTAAGAATAATTCATCTAGCTTTCGCTTGTACATACACATATACATATAATACATGAAGGATTTTACATAGAGCTACTTCAAAACTAGTTATTGTCTTGGAACTAATAGAGAGATGGTAATGAGTGCCGAACTGCTTACATTGAAGCAATAAACTATCTATAGGCCGGAAACAGCAGCAGAAATATACAAATTCTATTGAAATAATCTCAAAATCTGAACGTGACCTATGAAATCCTGCTTCCATGGTTGATTAGGTTCCGAATCAACGCAGAGCAGACAAACAAAGGCATACACATTGATAGCTTGACTTCACATACTTGACTTAATTGGGGAGCGGATGTTACGGCTTAAAGGCATCACCCCACGAATCTGGAGTGGTACGGATTTCCGGTGGAGTATTCGAATACGGGATCGTAGATTATTGAGAGAAGAGTGATTCCGTCCATTTCTTCCTAATTGCCGTAGAAAACGGCCCGGAAGATACGGCTTCGAGCGTCCCGGCGCACTATTTTCCACAAGGAGTTTGATTGTAGTGCGCCAGCCTTGTGCATGCGCGCATCTTCCGGGCCGTTTTTTACGGCAATTAGGAAGAAATGGACGGAATCACACCCCTCTCCATAATCTACTATCCCGTGTAGAAATACTCCACCTGAAATCCGCACCACCTCAGATTCGTGGTATGCTGCCTTTAAGGAGGCTATCCGCATCTTCGCGGAGGTGTGTCTTCCTTGATCATATCCTAGCCCATTCTGTTTGAAGTTCAGCTGGAGTTTGCATGGAGTCCACACACCCGCCGCTATTCCATAAGCAGCGAAATTTTACGTCTTGACTAAACTGCCTGTCAACGCCAAGTGTCCGCATACCCTCCTTCACCACCTCCATCCAGAACATTCTTCAACAACCAGGGGGTGTTTTCCAATTAGGATCTGGAAGAATCGTCAGGACAAAATGAACAAGATGATCAGATGGTCTCCTCAAGACGTGACCAAAGAAGAGAAGACGGTTTTCCGTGATTACTTCAGAAATCCAGGCGAGATGTTTTCGTTTTCCACGTGTCATCCGCCTGTACACCATATCCATTTCCGAGTGAAGTTCTTCGTTATGGTACACCATCGGCCAAAAGTGGATTAACAGTCTCAGGTTTTTCATCACCATCAACGGCGCTACCTTAGTTTCCTATCCGTACATCATGATAGGGCGAATTGCGGATAGGTAGACTTGCAGCTTGACTTCGCTTCCGATGGGATCGACCACAGGTACCTGATCAATGGGATAAATGCCGAAATAGCTTTGGCGCATCTTCACTGAAAATCTCTCTCGAAGCTGCCATCGTTTTTCAGCATACAGTCCAAATTACAGAACTCATCCAATACCTCAGTTCGATAGGTTGTCCGTCCACCCCGATTACCGTTGAGGGTCTCGAGGAGATCCACATCTGCTCGTACTTATCAGAGCGGAGTCGCAGTCCGTAAATTGCAGTTAATTTTGATACAAGGTCAACAACATGTTGTAACTTCGTACTGCTAGAAGCGAATATTACTACATTGTCGGTGTACTCGAGATCCAACCATGGGAAGAGCAGACAGTGCTAAAGTGACATAGACGGAACACTGCTCAAGTGTTCTTCGTATTATGTCGACGGCAAAGTTGAACAGAGAGCATCCAGCCTCGACCCCTTGTCTCATTTCAGTTTTCACTTCGAGCAGTGCAGTACATCAAGCAAGTGTTCGAACCGCAGCAGTTGTTCTCCAATGCTTGTCGTTTATCGGCCGGCTTCGGTGAAGAGATCCGAAAGCGGCTTTGAAGTCCAAAAAAGAACGCTGCCACACTTTAATTACTCTCCTCACTGTAAACACCTGATCAGTCGCCGATGGGGCAAGGCGAAAGCCAAATTGCTCGCCGCAGATGGTTTCTTCGATTAGTCGATCCACAATGATCCGCTCCAAAACCTTGTAAATTACAGGCATCAGTGATATTCCTCGGTAATTCTTGGGTTCTCTGACGGATAGCTTCTTCTGGAGCTTCTGGAGAAGAATTACAATAGCGCGTCTATACGAGTCAGGTGTCCTTTCGTAAATCCATACTGAATGGATGATCTCCACCATTTCACGAATCCCAGAACGAATCTCAGCATTCCTGCGCTAGCTTCCTGCGCTAGCTCGTCTCCGCCAGATTTTCCATTTTTCATCTTCTGGATGCAGATCAGAATCTTCAACTCCGTTGGTGGCTCTTCGCTGACTGCGGTCTATGTCCGTCTTTGGGCGTGCACGAGTTCAGGTTTCGGTCTAGCAAGTCGTTAAAATGTCCTTCCACATGTGCAGGGTTGCCTCCCCGGCAGCGACTCTTTTGGTAGTCTTCGGACAAGAGAACACCTCTTCATTTCTCGCTACACTGTTTTAAGAAAGCTTAAGCTTTCCGCGGGTTATTTTCCTCCCACGCCTTTCCAAACTCCTTCGCTCTTGACGTCCATTCCTTCTCATGATCACGTTTCAGTTGACAATGCAACCTCCTTCTCAGACGCTTCTTCTTGTCAAAGTCACCAGTAATGCGGGCAACGTATACAGAATTGTACGCGGATATTGTCTCCGCAGATGCAAAAGCGAACTCCTTCCCCAGGGCTAAAACCGAGAACCTTTTCTTTGCAGCATCCTGGATGCATTTAGTGAAAGAGTCAGCGTCATTCACTCTCCTCCTGATCCGTAATCCAGTATTCATTGACAAATGGTCGAATTTCTTTCTGCATTCCTCATTCTCAGACCGGCCAAGTCGGGCTGAAAGACCACCTCACCGAGACCTTTTCTGGTACGGTACCATAAAACTGGGCGGTGGTTGGAATCGAATGCAACGTCCTAGACAACTCTAGATTCTTAGATTTTCGGATATCTAACAAAGGGTGTTCATCGTTAGAACGTAATCAAGCCGAAGCTTAAGAGTTGGCATCTTCCGCTTTCACTGCTCTTATGCATTAAAGGAGATGTCCCTTGCCACGTAAGCTGATGACGTCAATCATTCCTCCCAAACGTGGAAACGATGATGAGGTTCGGCTGTTCACATAAGTCAACCAGACGGTCACCGTTGTGCGCTCCGCTGGATAGTACCATTTTTTAGCACATTGGATTGTTGCTCGAGTCCCATCTTCGCATTCGTGGATTCCGACAATGACCACCTGCTGACTGGGTGTTTAGACATCAACGCATTGATTTCGTCGTAGAAGGCGTCCTTACTGTTGTTTTCAGCGGTTTCCGTAGGTGCGTGGGCACTTACGATCGAGAGTTTACGTCTCTGCGATCCCGCAGTCGTACGAAGGCGCATCTTGACGACGTTAATCCAAAATCCTCCACCGGATCGTCGTAGTCGTTCCTCACAGCTATTGCACAGCCTCCTACCTTACTTTCATCAGCATCGCCGCAGTAGATGGTGTAATGCAGCAGATATCGCAAAAGTCTGGATAGAGCGGATAGTTGGCGTTTCCTTGAAAGTGGCAGACATTTCAATGTTACGAGACGGATTGCGAAAGATTCCATGTTTCCCTCAGGCATTCGACCTTTCACGGGCTCTGGCATGCTGCTGGACGCCAGCGTTTTTTTTTACAATGTATGGGAAGCTTTTGCTACATAACAGTGTAGGTTATTTGGCTCGTAAGCTCCCAAGGAGTATCCTCAAGTGCCTGCTTGCGTTTGGTAAAACCAGGGCCACCACTTGCAGGTAACAATCACAATTGTACACGCGACCCTCATATTGATAGCAAACAATGAAACACTCAGGAAACAGTCGACTTACACATTTGCACTAGAGTAATGCAGCAGCTCAGACATGACATGTGCCACCGATCTTTTGAAGAAGCCGCTCAAATGTGAGACCCACAACACGTGATCTAGAAATGTAGTAACCTCCAAAAGAGGTAACAAGATCTGCATCATTCTGATCGCTCGGTGTGTACAGTTGCGGTTCATGATGGGAATGGATGAAAAACAGTTTTCCTTACGAAGAAACAAAGTGAAGTCTTCGAATACACAAGTTTGACTCAAATCATCTTAACGCGTGGCGTGTAGGAAAACTTGTTTATTTTCCAACTTCGGCATTAAAATTTTGAAAATTGCACTGACTCTAAAGTTATTTCAGATCATCAACTCCTTCCGTCTAACAACTGATCGCGATGATTCCTTCATTTGGAACTCATAACTCAATTAGCTGAAATATAAAGCTCAAAACCTACCAGGTGGTGTTTCTTGTATATTCCGATCAACCAAAGAATATCTACAAAAAACAAAAGGGAAAGGGAATTTTTCTTGCTTATGCAAGGATTGCGCTCAGGAATTCATTTACATAATCCACAATGTCGACGCATCGTACACACTCTATAGTGTTTCATGGGGTTAGAGTGAAAATGTAAAATTTCACCTGCTCACATTTCAGTTTGCTTTTGTGCAAAAATTGTAAAACTGCGAAACAGTCTCAGGGCTATTGAAAATATTATTTCTTATTTGAAATCCTTGTGACTTCCACAAGTCTTTGCCGTCTCGCTGTTGCGTGGAGGTGGGTGACTCAGAGCGTCTAAGTGAATTGATCAGCGGATGTTTGTCCTCTGCATGCTTCCGTAGGCCAAGAAGTCCGAATTTTCTGAATTTATCAGAAATCGAACACTAGCTAGGAGAAAACTAAAAGATTTCCCTCATCCTGAGAAAAAAAAGTACCAGAGTTCTTCTCTCGGTCCATTCGGGTTGGCAACCACCTGTAGTAGAATTTGAGCACACTACAGTAATACCGCTTAGCATGAGGAAAAACCACGCCGTTTGTCGAGTAAGGATTCTGCCCCACTGCTCGCTTATAAATTGGACTATCCGACGACCGATAGAAGGGATTCAAACCTTCAGTTGCAGAAAACCTTCAATAAACCTATGAACGATGAATCTTTGACATTCAATGAAGAGGATGATGCAAGCGCAACCTTCTATTGAAACCAAGCCGGCAAAAGATTTTAGGACTTCCCTTTAATTAGTTTAATTATAGCGCATTTATTTCCCCACCAATTGGGTGAGTTTTCCTTCTCCTTTTATGTTACATCTAGCCTTTTCTCCTTCATGCGGACTTAAAACTAAGTGGCTTCTTTAGGAACGTCAAGGAGCTACTGGTAAAGAATACTTGTTGGTTTCCATGTGTTATAAAAAAAAGGTATGAGCTTCCCAAATGTGCCAAAGACTTTTCTTTGCTGGAGCAATACATCATAAACCTACCTTAATTTGTCTCTGATATAATTTGTTATCTACTACCATCACTATTACAATTCCTTCACTGCTTTATTTTCTTGTAGACATCAAAATACAGGTGTGGTGCAGAGGTTCTGTCCTGTCCGATCGGAGGTTCGAATGCGGACTAGTGTCAACAGAGCTATTCGTCCCTCTGAAACGATGAAATGAAAAGCAAATAATGTGATGCCTTCATGACGTTTTTTTGCATTTCTTTCTACGTGTGTGTTTGTATGTATTATGTGTTATGAACTAAGAGGGGTTCGTATATATATCGGGGTCCAGACGCTGTAGAACACATCGGTACAAGTAACTCACTGAAGAAGCGATTTACTCATTGTTCGCAGACTGCGCCATGATATCCTTGATATTTTGTCAAGTGATGACTTCCGCCTCATGCCTCATGCAGATAAAAAAGAAAAGGCATCATAATCACAGAAGGCATCGCGCATACTTGGCGTTTAAAAAAGCGAAAGATAAAAGGAGTCGAGGATTTGGATTCCATGGAAGGCGTAACTGATCCAAATGATATATAGTGGAGATCAACAGGAATAGGAAGGAGTAGAAGTTGAAAGGAATTGTCTCATTCTTCTATGTCCTAGTAAGACTAGTTATTTTATTATGACATGACACGAGCTTGAACGTCCGGCTAAAGCCGGACTTCAGGCTTTTTTGCTGTTCGCTTCGCTCGATTTCACCGATCAAAAAGAAATAACAGTCGCGACATTTATGTAAGATTAGAATTGCTCTTTTCTATCAACATTTTCTTCAATTTTTTTACTCTAAAATCTAAGCGTAGATGAAAAATTTTCCCTAAACACTCAGTTCTATATTTGGAGAACAATCAATCTTGATAGTGTATTTATGTTTTCTTGTTATGCCAACGAGGTTTAGATGAAACTTTTTTATTGGTCTGACGTTTCGACAAACTCGTCTTTTTCAAAGGAAAATGGTTCGAGGTCTTTGATACCATGCATATCCCATCAAATTCCTCCTCTCTCCTCGCCAATCCTCGATATCGTTCCAAGTACACCTCGCAAGACCTTAAAAGGAAAACAACTGACCAGTTTCACCGACTAACGGGTTGGTGAACCACCGCGTTCTTAAAGATTGTCACCAAGGCGAATGAGATCTACGCACTGTGCAGTATTCTTAAGTACTGGTGTCTGGATAACGTTAAGGAACTGCATGTGGGGCAATCTTATAGCTCACAGAGTGTTACGAACGGCAAGAAGTCATTGGTAATTGATAAGCACTCATTTTTGTTATTCATGGACGGATTCCTGACGGAAATCCAGAGTGCTTCCAAAGCCTTCCTAGCAGATATTTCTTTCTCGTGCGCTAATATCGTACATTTTATTTCAAACTCATTTCCATCATGCTTATTTTCCATTTCCATCGTTTGGCGCCCTAACGGTGTCATCGAACTCCCTCGCCTTTTACCAGCCAAATCAATCTTGATTTTACATCTATGTTTCTTTCAAACCTCACAATTTGGAAACATCATTCGAAGTATGAGTTTCCTCCGTTCTCAGCTATTAGCAAAGAATGATGTGCTAACATGAAGACTTGAATATCACTATGGTACTGATAAAAATAACGTTCTACGTCAGATCGCGTAAACTGTTGGCTACTATGTATTGCATTTAAGCAGCACGTGTTTCCTTTTTTTTTTTTTTTTGAAGAAAGGATGTTAGCAGCATCAGGAAGACACGCTGGGAAATAGATATACGAAGAAACCACAGAAATCCATTCTACCGCGTTGTGGATCTCGCGCACCAATCCGACGCAGTGGAAATCGTCTCTCTCCGCTATAGCCCTCTTTTTATAGCATTCTAGCACCGGCCCATCATTCCGATCCTCTGGGACCCGCCCTACCCCATTTTACAGCTATCTGGCTCCGGGACACAAATTCGACGCTGTAGGACCCCTCTCAACCAATTTTGCCGCGTTGGAGCTCCAGCGCACCAAACCGACGCCATAGCGTCGAATTCGGTCTGATAAAGCTCAAAATGGAGAGTAGTATTTACGATACTACTCCGCAGGATTGACAACCGACGGAACTGAACTGAAACTTCCTTCAAAAAGTAAGATTTTTGGCGCAAACAGCGCATGTGATTGACGGCCAAACGACATGACAGGACTTAGTGGGAGTCGACGAGACAGACATTTAGGTTGGTGAATATTGTTCTCGACATCCATCCAAAAACAAAAGTCCACCGTAACCGAAGACTAGATCACCACTTCATCGCCATCATCACAGAACTCTGATTAGTTCTGAAAAAAAAATCAGCATCTCATCCAGACACGAGAACATGTGTGCAATAAGAAGTATGTCAAAGCTTATGTTCAAGGTGCATGCAGGGCCTGGAAGTTAGCTGCCAAATGAGGCCAGTAGGAGAAATGATGCAATACTTCAGCCAGTCGGCACAACTTAGTTAATGAAGTGACTGAGCTAACCAACAGTGAGAAGCTAAAAATGTGATGCGCTAATCTCCAGATGCTTTTTGTGTCGGTCCTTCCGTGACGTTTTTTTTTTGCATTTCTTCTACGTGTGTATGTGTAATGTGTTATGAATTAACATCGGGGTTCGGATGCTATACAATGCATCGGTACAAGTAACTCACTGAAGAAGTGATTCACTCAACAATGTTCGCAGATTGCGCAGGGATACAATTGATACTTTGTCAAGTGATCACTGCATGCATCGAGGTGAAAAAGAAAAGGCATCACCATCACGGAAGGCACCACGCAAACTTGTTGTTTAAAAAAGCGAAGAGGAAAAGGAGTCGAGGATTTGGATTTGATGGATGGAGTAACAGATCCAAACAGTATAGTCGGGTCAAGACGACATGAATCACGAGCGTAGTTGCGGTGCATTTGCGAACGCGCTCGAGACGGTGTAGTGGAGGCAGCAGTTGAAACCGAGTTGGAACCGTCGCTAACTGCAGAGGTGGATGATGCCGGCAAGGGTTTCACCACCCTCGCAGCCGTTCCACTCCACCGAGAGAGGAGCTGAGTACGCAATTGCGAACGCGCTTCATGTCGTTTTGACCTTACCCCATATAATGGAAATAAACAAGATTAGTAAGGACCAACAGCTGAAAGGAATTGTGTCATTCTCTTATGTCTAAGTGAGACCAGTTATCATGATATATAATAACTAGCTTAGTCCGTGTGTGTGTGTTTGTTTGTGTGTCACCAAATTCGAAAAAGGGGGTGCGACGGGTCCACCGGCGCCAGATACATATGAAAGGGGGCTTCGACGGGTCCACCGGCGCCAGATACCTATAGAAGGGGTGCGACGGGTCCACCGGCACCGAATACCTATAGAAGGAGTGCGACGGATCCACCGGCGTCAGATTGGTGCCTCAGCGCCAAATAGCTATAGAAGGGGGTGCGAGGGGTTCACCGGGGTCACACTGGAGCGCCGGCGCCAGATACCTGTAGAAGGGGTGCGACAGGTCCACCGGCGTCAGATTGGTGCCTCAGCGCCAAATACCTATAGAAGTGGGTGCGACGGGTTCACCGGGTTCAATTTCTATGATGTTCGCTTTGCTCCCCTTCACTGATCAACGAAAATTAATATCAGTGCCCTTTTTCGTGAAATTAGACTTGTGTACCTCTAACAATCTCTCTACATCTCTTTTAAAATCTTCATGACCAAAGGCGAAAGATTTCGTAGTTTTCTTTCTAAACGAGTCAGTTCCACATTTGGAGAATATTCAAACTTCAGCTTCACTCTTTCGGTACCAATATAATGTAGACACAGTTTGAAAGTATTACTCGAAGTATGGGTGTTCCTCCTGTTTCTATCCAAGAGTTATCAATGAATGATGTTTTAGCACAAAATGACGTGAAAGTCTTAGTTCTACGTGAGATCATGTAAACTCTTCGCTACTATTTAAGCAGCCGTTTTCATACAAGTTTCCACTTTCTGAGGAAGGCATGCTACCAACTTGTGGGAAACGTGCAAGAAATTAGATAGGCGGAGAAGTCATAAAGGTGAAAAGAAGCGCGCCCAGTGGCCACGGCCCATTTTACAGCTATCTGCCGCCGGCGCAACATCTCGACGCGTGAGACCAGTAGCATCCCCTTCTATAACTAACACACACACACACACACACACACACACACACACACACACACACACACACACACACACACACACACACACACACACACACACACACACACACACACACACACACACACACACACACACACACACACACACACACACACACACACACACACACACACACACACACACGTGACAGACTAAGCCCGTTCTTATATAGCATGATATTATATATCATGATCACGATATATATATATATATATATATATATATATAATTAGATGTGTTTTTTTAAACAACGCTTTCCTTCTCTTCTTTATATTATAAATAAAGCCGAAAGATTACGGAGTTTTCCCTCTAAACGCGTCAATTCTACATTTGGAGAATATTCGACCATCCTTCGATGCCAGAATAATATAGATACAATTTGAAAGCATTACTCGAAGTATGGGTATTCCTCTTGACTTCCCCCAATAGTTATCACAGAATGATGTTTTAACAAAAAATGACGTGAAAGACATCATTCTACTGACAATGATAACGTTTCACGTCAGATCACATAAACATCTTGCTACTATTTAAGTAACCGTTTGCATGCGTGTTTCCACTCTCTGAGAACGGCATGCTACAAACTTGAGGCGAGCGAAGAAGGAAATAGGTACGCGGAAGAGTCATAAAGGTGAAGTGCAAAGCGCCCAGTGGTCACGACTATGAAACGACTCCAACCATTTATCTTTTGTGTGATGCACACTACGTTATTGCGCACCAGTGACCGTGCCTGGCGCACCTATCTGACGCCGTACGACCCGTTGCACTCCCTTCCATAGGTATCTGGCGCCGGTGGACCTGTCGCACCCCCTTTTTCGGATTTCGTGACACACAGACAAACACACACACACGGATTGAGCTAGTTATTATTTACCAGTCTGAATGTCCAGCTAAAGCCGGACTTAGACTTTCGCTGGTTTTAGCTTCGCTCTCCTTCATTGATCAATGAAATTTGATAGTAGTGGTGTTTTCTGTAAAATCAGATTTGCGTTTTTATAACAACACTTTCCTTCTCTTCTTTATATTATAAATTACGGATTAACGATTACGAAGTTTTCCTACCAAATGCGTCAATTCTACATTTGGAGAATATTCTACCATCAGCTGCAAACACCCCTTCGATGGCAGAACAATATAGATACAATTTTAAAGCATTACTCGAAGTATGGGTATTCCTCTTGACTTCCCCCAATAGTTATCACAGAATGATGTTTTAACATAAAATGACGTGAAAGACATCATTCTACTGATAATGTTCCACGTCAGATCACATAAACATCCTGCTACTATTTAAGTAACCGTTTGCATGCGTGTTTCCACTTTCTGAGAACGGCATGCTACCAACTTGAGACGAACAAAGAAAGAAATAGATACGCGGAGGAGTCAGGAAGGTGAAAAGCAACGCGCGCAATGGCGACGGCTATGAAACGGCTTCAACCATTTATCTTTTGCGACATGCACGCGGAGTTATTGCGCACCAATGACCGTGCCCGGCGCACCTATCTGACGCCTTACGACCCGTCGCACTCCCTTCCATAGGTATCTGGCGCCAGTGCACCAATCTGACGCCGTACGACCCGTTGCACTCCCTTCCATAGGTATCTGGCGCCGGTGGACCCGTCGCACCCCTTTTTATGGATATCTGATATCCTGTCGCACTCCCTTCCATAGGTTGATCATGATCGTTGCATGATCATGATCATGATACATAATAACGAGCTTAGTCCGTGTGTTCGTCTGTGTGTCACGAAATTCGAAAAAGAGGGTGCGACGGGTCCACCCGGCGTCGGATTGGTGCGTTGGGATCAGATAGCTATAAAATGGGGTGCGACGGGTCCACCGGCGTCAGGTTCCTATAGAAGTGAGTGCGACGGGTCCACTGGCGCCAGATTCCTATAGAAGGGGGTGCGACGGGTCCACCGGCGCCAGATAGCCATAATATGGGGTGCGACGGGTCCACCGGCGCCAGATAGCCATAATATGGGGTGCGACGGGTCCACCGGCGCCAGATACCTATAGGAAGGGGTGCGACGGGCTCACTGGCGTCGGATTGGTGCGCCGGCACCAGGTAGATATAACGTGGGTGAGATGGGTCCCGCGGAATCGAAATGGTGCGCAATAACTCCGCGTGCATGTCGCAAAAGATAAATGGTTGAAGCCGTTTCATAGCCGTCGCCATTGCGCGCGTTGCTTTTCACCTTCCTGACTCCTCCGCGTATCTATTTCTTTCTTTGTTCGTCTCAAGTTGGTAGCATGCCGTTCTCAGAAAGTGGAAACACGCATGCAAACGGTTACTTAAATAGTAGCAAGATGTTTATGTGATCTGACGTGGAACATTATCAGTAGAATGATGTCTTTCACGTCATTTTATGTTAAAACATCATTCTGTGATAACTATTGGGGGAAGTCAAGAGGAATACCCATACTTCGAGTAATGCTTTAAAATTGTATCTATATTGTTCTGCCATCGAAGGATGGTCGAATATTCTCCCATGGCAATTCTGTTCTACTTACAATCCCAAAACTCGGAACTATTCACAGGAATTGCCAAAAATTTGTATGTGGATAATATACTTTTGTAAGCAGAATCGGTTCCTGAGGCCGTAAGTAAGTATGAGAAATCAAAGTATATCTTCAGCAAGATAAGAATGAATCTACGCGAATATATCTCAAATTCTGAAGAAGTGAATTCAAGAATTCCATATTCCGACAAACTCCAGTCTGGATCAATGAAAATACTAAGAGTCGATTACAATACTATCACAGACAACTTTACTGTGAGAACAAGGTATGTTCACAATAAAAAGTTGACTAAGAGAGATGTCGTGAGCCAAACTAATTCGATTTATGACCCAGTAGGTTTCACATGACCGCTCATCGTTAAACTGAAGTCCATGATGCGAGAAATCTTCGATTCAAAAGTCCACTGGAAAACTCCACTCGATGAAAAGATATGCGACGAATGGTACGAACTGTGTAAAGAAGTAGATCCAGCAACATTATCAATTCCTAAGTACGTGGTATCATCCAGCGTGGGTGACTAAAAACGCCTTTGGTTGTTCGCAGATGCAAGCAGGATTGCAATTGCAGCTTGTTCATACTTGCAATGTGTTCCCTCTGGCACAATTTCTGGCCTGATCTGTGGAAGGACGCGACTGACCCCCAAAAAATCTCACCAGACTATCCCAAAATTAGAGTTGCTCGGAATCCTTATAGCAGCTAGATTAGGATGCAGCATATTATCAGTTGTCCAAGCAAAAATCGAAGAAGTGAACATAGTTTCGGACAGTGAAATTGCCTTGTACTGGATCAAATCTTCGAAGAAGTTCCCGGCCGATGCACCAAACTATGTAAGTGGGTGACTAAAGACCTAGGGAATTTTATCACGCCCCTTAATTGAAAAGACTAAAAATGGTGGTTCAGTGAAATGTATTTATTATATGAATACAGGGGAGCAGAACAGTTGCAAGCAATGCGATCCAAATGAAAGTGGGCGGAGCGTTGTCTGCCGCACTCTTGGACGGCATAAGTCGTTATGTCAGGAAAATAACCATAACAGCGAACGGTACTTTATACCACGCCCCTTATCTATCATCGGGGTCGATGATAATCGTCGTTAGCTGCTACAAGGTAGGAATCAAAAATCCTTACTGTAGTTTCATCCCTCACTTACTTTTAAATTCGAAGGTCATACTTTTTTCTTTGTATTACGACTTATTGTGAGATTCTCTTTATTTGTTTTATGGATGTTATATGATACTTCACGGTACGAGTTCGTGAAAGTACCGTATAACATCCATCTTTCCGCTTTCTCTGAGTCTATTCCTCTGAAATAACGGTGGAAGTGGTCACCCGCTACATTGTTTTGAATTTCGCAGCGCATTAACATCGGTTTAAGAGGTGGAGCCTTCTGCAGCCGAGGTAGGTTTTGATAGGAGTGTCATTTGTTACATGGCAAAGAGCGGAATCTCAAGAGCCATCGTAAACCAATTGACGTCAGAAGAACATAACTTACAGCAACAGTGAGGGCTAGGATTTCCTTCCATTACCATCTTCTACTTACCCCTGTTTTATTTACCTGTCCACAATGAAAGACTGTAAACGAAGAAAAGGCCAATATCTAGCTTGAGCGCAAAACTCCGCCCGCATCGCGGAGATTCATAGGACTCGCACCTTGCCAAAGTCGGACCGTAACCCGAAGACCTTAGGCGTCGTTTACGGTGTTTTATGTGCACGCACGCAAACGCTTACGACGAGCCGAAATAACATTTCCTGATTTTGATGAGTGCCGGTATCTGGACCATGTTTTAGGGCTACCTCGCGGTTGCGTCGCGGCGCTCCTATCACGGCCGGGCAATAGTGAGGCTGGAGCGTGCAATTGTCGCATATGCAGATGAGGGCGCCACCTCTGCTCTTCAAGTGTGGTGTTAGCGGTTGGTGGTGAGGGATGATAAAGAAGTTTATTATTATTATTATTGATATTATTATTGTTACCCATTAAGTATTTACAGTATTTACACTAAATAAATGTCCACATAACAAACATGAACAATGACCAGTATCAATGTAAGAAGAATCGATATCGGGTCGATAATCGATAAGTATCAATATTGTAAACTGCTCCAGACTTGTTTCATCTGTGGCAAAAGGAATCCAGATGCGAATGATGACGATGAAGTGGTCTGGGTGAACTGTTCAAACGATACAGTTTGTAAAGCCTGGTCGCACATCGTCTGCTGTTCTGGGGTAAGTAGCCAGTGTCCCGTTTGCAAAAATGGCTACTAGCGGCTGGGGAACGGTAAAGAGGGTCCCGGCCGATTCTTCGCGAATGCCTCCGAGACATTAAGTGTCCAGAGGATATGCCGGGAGATACGCCAGCATGCCTCGACAAGGCCACGCCCTATGGAGACCGAGACGACCATCCTACTAGATGCTTTCTTTGCTATAGAAACACAGACAGCGACACAGTTGCAAGGAAAGAAGATCTAATAAGAGACCCAGACAACTACGTAGTTGCAAGGAAATAGAACGAACAAAATTTGAAAATGAGGGTTATTGAAATTACTGAATCGAATAGAACATGACAGGATAGTGTATTAGAAAGTAGTTATGAAAAGCAGGGTTTTAGAAAGTGTAGAATGAAAAGGAGCATGAAAAACTAGGAATTATGCACAGTGTTTGTGCGAAAAATGTGTTGTGATTTGATTTAAGTATACTACATGCTTACACTACATAACTCGTTCATTATGCTCTGCTTGATTCAACGAACGAGAGTGAATGTAGCGAAGTATCATCAGCAGGAATGTAGAAAACATCACAATTTTATAATTGCGTAGTGTGCTCCATACTCAAATTGGATACATCCTTCCCATCCCCTACCCCCTTTGAATATTTATTCAAATTACAACTATTTCAACATCTACAAAATCTTTGTCTCCTGCTTCTTTTTCTTCTTTTTGCGCCAATCATCACCTTGAGGTATGCGTCCGACGCCTCGCACCTATAAAGGTCATGTCATCGCCTATCGATTAGCGTTTCGTTCAATAACAATCTTCTACTGTCACTTAATAAGAGAAAAAAAATATCTCTGACATGACATGACTGAATGACAACAACTTTAAACATAAGAACATAATAACACATAATTTTTTGTAACATAAAGAAGAACGCAGTAAAGAAAGTAGAAAATATTGCTGTGGATGAATACTACTAGTAGAAAGTATAGGTAGAATGCAGATTTGATTTGCTTAGTCAGACAAAGGATTCTAAATATATAGCACAACAATTCCTAAGTACGCAATATAACTCTTACTCATACGTTGTGATGACTGGACTTGGAAAATAGGACTAACCAATCCATCGAAGTTTTGCTCAACTTTTCCTCTCTCCTTCTTCCTCTTTTCCTTGATCCATATCGAAATACGAACCTACAAAATTGGTATAGCTATAAATTCGCGTTCTTACATTTATACATTAAGACTGAATCAACAAAGAAGCAACGAACTAAGCAAGAAGCAAAAAAACCGAAAACGAAAGAGAAAAGACCGAACGCATCCAAACAAAAATAAAGAATAGCGCAAAGAACAATGATAATTGTTCTCAAATGCTTTGCGTTCGCGCCAGTTTCCCTGAATTTCAAATCTCCCTGGGTGTTCTCGTCCACCGTTTTGTTTGTTCCACTATTTCGATTTCGCGGTTGTCGCGAACGTACGCGTATTCACCACGCTTGCGATGTCCCATATGACGGGGAATAAGTGGGCGGAGCGATGGGCGGAGCCACCCAGTTGGGCAGCAGCGAGAGATAACTCCTTAGGGATACGTTTCCTCGCTAATTGCTCTGCCGAGGCATGATCGAGGCATGCTCGAAAATCCGCAGGGACCCTCTTTACACGCACCCCTGGCGGCTTGAAGAAGTGTACCGTAAGTTTAGATAAGTCTAGTTATTTTTAGTATAAGTTTAGTACGTGTAAATATTAGTAGATTTTCATCAATAGTTACGGGGTAACATATGCTATATAGTTATTTGGCTGCTTGCCACTGTAATTATTCTGTTATAATCCACCATTACATAGCTGGTTTCTTCTTGTATTGATACTGGTCATTATTTGTGTTTCTTTTGTTGAAACTCACACTATTTAGTCACTTCTTATATTGATACTGTCCTGACATTTGTATCAGGACCCCAATTGTGTGTTGTTGTTATGCTGTACTTTGTGCACAGTATCATATATCCGTTATACAAACATTCCGCATTGTAAAGAGTTATAATTTGGCGGTCATCTTATCGAGATGACCACCCACGAAGTTTGTTTATTCAACGATTGCTGATGAGGCCATTTTATTAATGAACGCCCACAACGGGCATTCCTGTGTTTGTGGCTCCCAGTGAGCACACCGTCGTTCAGCTATCAATAAATGTCACTACCACTGAGCCACCACTGTATTCTGAGGCATTAGTCTTAACGCTCGACTAATAGGGCAATAAGAAGGAATTATATAACTCCTTCGCACCATTACATTTTGGTGCAACGGCTAAATTTGATAAAAGCCGAGATCCTTAAACGGATCACAAAGTCCAGCCCACCCTTCGCTGGCAAAATCAAGCTAATAGCTGCTTAAGCATATCTCTTGTGCAGTCTAAGGTCACTGCCTATAGCGTATCAACGCTACGATTGCTCTCCCGTCACAATGACGTTTGTTTTTCACAAAAGGCCTATATTGCTAAGTCAAACGCTCCAGTCACTACTGGATAAGTACGGTACTTACTCAGAAGAGATAAAACCATCAGGAACAGATGAGGAGAAGTACGAAGAGTATCTCAGTGCCGCACATTTGCTCTCTGGAAGCATAGAGACAATCAAAACGAGCAGAAACGCTCTTCAGGCATTGATAGATAAGTTGCAAAAAGAATACGAAGAAGCAAGATCTAAAGGAAATAAAAAAAGACCTCTCAAATGAAGTTGGGGAGATTGGAAATGACACGCAATTAAATGAAAGGATTGCAAAAGCAAACGAAATAGTATATATACTAAGTGCCAGAGTCACAGAAGCACGGAATCACATGGGAAAACTTGCAAGGAAGATGGGAATAACTCAAAGAGAGCCCACAAAACAAAAACCTGCAAGAATAAATGAAACTCAGATCAGCAGACCGCAACAGAGTCAACTGCGACTGAGGAAACCGAAGAAGGTTCTTCACAAAATAACGCCATTTGGCTCTCGGAGGACAATTCAAACTCGGAAAAAAGTAGAAAAGACGATGAAGATTTCATATGTTGTGCTCTCAAACCAAAGCAACTAAGGTTGCCACGATTCTACGGGGACGAAGAAGAGTTCCCTGAATTTTGGGCAATATATGAAACGCTCGTTGACCAAAGTAAGGTTTTAAGTACAGTCGAAAAAATGCTGTTACTTAGAGATAGCCTCAAAGAGAGAACAGAAAAGGCGTACAATTGATCCCACAAAATTATAAGTGGATGAATAATGCTTTGAAAAAGAAATACGGAAATAAACCGACTAACAGAGCAAAAATAGTGCAAAAATTGATTAATTTGCCAGCAGCAAAGAATGATGCTGATAGCTGTATGAACACATTCGACAAAATTCGAATGCTCATGAATCAAATGGTCTCTGCAGGCCAAAATATACCACAAATGCAAGATGCGATGTGGACAGAGAAAATTTTGGAGAAATTTCCTTACACTATAGTGAAAAACGTTCTTGTTACAATTCAAGATCAAGATGAAGTGAAAATAGAAGATGTTATGGATCATCTTGAAAAGGAGATTAATGCAAAAAAAAGTTTGTAGACGCACGTTGAAAAGGTCGTGTAAAATTTGAAAACTATCAAGATATAGGGAGCTCTTCCTATTCTCGATGTGTTCGGGGAGTTCAAGCGTATATTATAAATATTTATTGTTACATGTTTAAGACATCAAAAGTGGGGAGGGGGAAAGAGGGACTCGCACCAGCCGGGTGGCATGGCCGAGGAGACGAGACTGCTGTCTCGCTGGCGGACTGCCTCTGACAACACCTGATGTATGTCAGTAGTCAGCAGCTGCATCCCGACATCTCCATTCCTTCGGAAAGCTCGTCCTCGAGCGGTAAGACACGATGTAGAGAAGTAGTTGTTTCGATGAGTCGTATGACGGCATTTGGTAAATAGTCGTATTTGACGTAGAAGACATAGGTAAACATCGTCTTTAAATGAGTTAATGAACTGTCAAGCTCTAGGCGGAGGATCCAGTGAACTTGGGTTAGTTTCGACTGTCACCTGCCGCAGAATAATGAGATAGCTCGTCCTCGAGCTGTAACAAATAGAAAGTAGAATAGGAGATGTGCACATGAGAGAAGTGGCTTTGTGACGACTCTCAAATGTGGGATGAGGCTGATGGCTGTATTCTGGTACGTTCGTATAGGTTGTCAGACAGAACAAAAAGAAAGTAGAGTGGGCGTCTGTTGATCGTTATTACATAAGTGAGTTCAATAACAAATTACACAACGGTAAAATGTGCGATTATACTGTCGTAATAAAATTATCTCTTAAAGGTAAAATTCTAATTTTCGGGATTGAAGGGATAACAATGTTATAAGTTTAACATGTTTACATTTTGACAGTGAAGTAGGCGAAAAGAAATTTCGTGTACAACAGAATCTTATGTGATGTTTATAAAATACAAGCGAGTAGGTCATATGTTGAACTATTGCACAGCACACAGGGTTGCGTTCAACATAAGGGCGTAATTTGGAAAGTGTGAGTGTTTGGTTTTTAAGAGGATTTTTTTTTGGGTTTCTTTGAAACGCCTGTTCAAAGAAATCATGTGGTATCTGCAACGCATAGGAGCGGCGGTATGAGGAAGGAAAGTGAAACTTACGGTAGAGAATTTGCAACAACTATTAATGGTAGTTGTCGTTTTTTTTTAATTCTCTTGCTGGAAAGGGTGAGTGCTGAAAGGTTTACGTTTCAAGTGAAGGCGGTGTGATCGTCGTAAGTTGTGTTCTGAGTCATCTGATGTTTCCTTTTGGATATTTGTTGATGAATGTAGTATTTGTTTAGAGGTGGAAACATTAGCGGACGAAGAACGAGGAAAATAAATTTTCAATCTATTAATATGAATAAGTTGTCGTTCCTGACGACCGATCAGATTGACGATGGTGACATTAGGACGAGAAATTTGTTCAACTTTGAAAGGGCCTTTCCATTCGTGAGTGAATTTGGGACGAACGGTATCGTCACGTAATAGGACAAGATCTCCAATGGAAACGTCCTTAAAGAAAACTTTGTTGCGAAAGTCGTGACCTGATTTATACTTTGCTGTTTGTTTGGCAATTTGGTCTCCGACTTCGATGATTGTGGTTTGCAGGGCAGTGCTGAATTGGTCTGCAAAACTATCGGTGGCGTAAGATATGGTGGTTGGCAATTGATGGACGATATCACTCCAAGTGATTGGATGTCTTCCATATGCAACGAAAAATGGGCTGTATCCTGTAGTGCCGTTTATGGTGGTGTTATAAGCAAAGACGATAGGTTGGAGAAAGTCTGACCACAGATCTTTAGCATCTGAACAATATGCGGTGACAGAATCTGTGATTACTTTTACCATTCTTTCGACTTGCCCATTTGCTTTGTGGTTGTAACTTGTTGTTAACTTGTTAGATATTCCTAAGATCTTGTTAATCTGTGAAAATACTTCGCTTGTATAATTAGAACCACGGTCAGATACTATTTCGTTAGGAATTCCATGCTTGGCTATGACATCGTTGATTAGTGCTTTTACCACAATATCTGTTGTTTGGTTAGGAATTGGAGTACAGATTGTTAGTTTGCTAAATGCACAGACTGTTATAGAAATAAATCTGTTTCCATTAATACATTGAGGAAGGGGTCCAATGATATCCGTGTGGATACGTTCGAAAGGTCGTAAAGGAATTGGGAAGGTTCCTAATTCTTCACGTATAATGTGACCTGAAGGGGTTTTGATTTTCTGGCAGATTGGACAACTACGTACAAAATTGGTGATTGAGTTCCACATTTGTGGCCAAAAATATTTTGCTGAGATTGATTTATACGTTTTTCTAATTCCAAAATGGGATCCAATAAGTTGACTTTCGTGAAAAGTATGAATGATTTTAGTTTGCAAATTTAGATCAGGAATGATTAATTGAGGTGTCGTATTGGATGTGTAATATAAGCAATTGTTGAAAAGGGAATATTCAATTCCAATTCGATAATAAATAATATAAACAAACATAAACAATAATATCCAATTCGTTCCGAAATTTGTTGGGGGGTTCTTTTGAATTTCTTTTGAGAAATTGAATTAAGTCATTATATTTAGAAAGGACTTGGGATTGTTGTATTTCCTCAAGGGAAGGGAACGAATTCAGTTGTACGGAATTCGTTTGTGTTACTGGATATCGGCTAAGAAAATCACATAGAGTGTTGTGTTTTCCTGCACGATATTCAATTTTAATATCGTACGCCTGCATTGTTATTTGGTATTTAGCAAGGCGTCCTACAAGGTCTGATCGATGCATTAAGGATTTTAATGGAGCATGATCGGTAACCAGAGTGGTTGTTGCGTCAGCTATGTATGGATAAAAGTGCTTGAGAGCAAATACTATAGCTAGTGCTTCAAGTTCAATCACTGCATAGTTTTTCTCATATTTTATGAGTGGGCGGCTGCAATATGCAATTGGGTGTTCTTTGCACGTGTCGCGACTAACTTGCAAAAAACATGCGCCTATACCGATGGTAGATGCGTCGGTATGAATGAGATATGGGTGTCCTAGTTTAGGTGGTACTAGAACTGGTGCTTCAACTAAAGCATTTTTTAGGGTCAAAAACACTTGTTCTTGCTCATCTGTCCATGAGAGAGAAGCATTTTTGATTAAGAGATCGTTGAGTGGAGTGGCGATAATGGAAAATCTTGGAATAAAGCGGCGGAAATAGGATGCGGCGCCTAAAAATAATTTGACAGATTTATTGTCTGTTGGACGCGGGATATTTACGATGCTTGCAACTTTGTCTGGGTTGGGTCGAGTGCCGTTTTTGCTAATTAGAACGCCAAGGTATTTTACTTCTGATTAGAAAAAAGAAGATTTTTCCGGGGTTAGTTTCATTCCGAAGCTAGCAATGCGTTGAAAAAGTTCTTCTAAATCAAAAAAATGTTGACGTATTGAGTGACTAGCAATTATTATGTCATCAATGTATGCGAAACAACACGCACGCAATTCGCCGATGAGGTTGCTTGCAACTTTTTGGAATGTGCCTGGGGCACCTTTTAAACCTTGGGCCATTACTGTAAACTGAAAGAGGCCTAAAAGTGATGAGAACGCGGTGCGTTCTTTATGTTTGCGTTCAAGAGGAATTTGAAAGAATCCACTCTTGAAATCTAGAGCGCTGTAAATTTGTTTCCCACTAACTAGATCAATCATATCCTGAATATGTGGGATACACTAGGTTTCGTTTTTAGTTATGGCGTTAATTTGACGATAATCTACTGTGAATCGCCATTGATCTTTATTGGAGCCTTTCTTAACCAAAACAATTGGAGATGCGAATTTACTCGTGCTTTGTTTTACGTCACTTTAATGAACTCTACCTTAGTTGGTCGTACGTGTATTGCTATCTCTTCTTCCTCTTTTTTTAAATAAAAAAAATCGAATGTTTGCCACGCATATTTTAATCATATTATGGTGATACTGTAAAAATAATTTTGCAGATTGTTGTTGCAAACCGAAGCAAAAAAAAAAGAATGTCGTCTCCAGCACCAAACAGAAGTGGTGAAACAATAGGGTGGCTCTGTGCAATAGCAAGGGACATAGAAGTGAGTGAAGTGGTTTATATTAATTATCTTCTACTCTTTTTTTTAAGTGTTACTGTGTAAAACAAACAAGATATGGGAATGTAGGAATGATGCATATTTCGTTTTATTTTTAATAGAAAGCGTTCGAAGCACCGCTTCGAATGCTGAGGAGTGAGCAGGATAGGTTGGTAGAAGAAAGAAAAGTGTTCGAAGACCTATTCAATGAATCGGAGAGAAAGAATCGTGCTCTAAGAGTGTTGAGTTGATGTTAGCAAAATAAAAGTTATTTATATGTTAATTCTTTCTCTTTGTTTTTTTTCAGCAGCTAATGCGTGTAGCGGATGACCTACACGCACTACGGCGAATTATGCCGTTAGCAGCGAGAGAAGTGAGGTTCAGTCGGGTCAGCGACTGGACCATAATGAAGGAGGAGACCGTTCTCTCGTATTTGGTAAGAGAGGAGGTGGAAAGAACGATGATAGAAATTCAGAGGGATCGCACTGTTAAAGTAACAGTGATAATAAAGGAGATTATGAAAAGTTGTGAGTTTGTGTGCTTTCCTATTTAATTTTGAGTTCCCCTTTTTTTTATTATATGTTGTTATTGGGTTCTGTTTTCAGGTGTGCTAGTTAACACAAGGTTGGGGGATTATAAGTGTTGGCCAAAGGGAAAAGAAGACAAATCGCCATGGAGGGGGGACAAACCTGAAGTGTCCCTCTCATTTGGTGAACTATGGCTAACTAACCATAGTGAAACGGCGGACGTGCCCAGTGATCTGAGGAAGATGTTCCTCAGAAGTACGATAAAAGCGGCAATCTTCGGCGGGTTCTCCAATGTTGGAGGACTACACGCAGAACTGGAAGAGAAGGGCTGCCTATGCCCAACTTGACAAGCGGTGATGTATCGAAACCTTTTCCTTTTTATTCCCTTTTTTTTGTATTTGCTATGTATGTGATGAATAAAATTTGTTGACAAATAGTGTGCTGTTTGCATCGCATTATATTGGGAGGTATGGTGAGTAATACGTTGTGGGTTATCTCTTTAAGAGAAAGTACCTACGTGTAGTTACATCATTTATCGCGCGCGTCTATTTGGGTCAGTAGCGTCTATTCCGATGCGGAGACGAAACTTGGAGTGGCTGTTGCTGTGCTCATGTTTGATTAATTACTGGGGCCTCCTAAGGTCAAAACAAGAGCAGCTGCACGTTAGTACGAATTAATTTTGGTTGTACGTCTGTTGTACATTGAAGGCTGCTGCACTATTGCTAGCTATCCTTTAGATTTATATCCTTGCCTACTGTAATAAGTGTGATTTTCGCGGAGCAACCTAGTGTGTAAGGTTGGCGCGGAGAGATTAGCCGATTCTAATGCGTCTTCAATCTCTTGTTTATTGCTCTCGCAGTGCTCAAGTGCGGAGATATTTACAGGTACCGTATTTTGATTGTATTTTGATTGGCCGGCCTTTTTGCGAACAAGTCCAGAAGAGGGAATATAAGCTATGAGAACAAATTAAACAGATAACAATTAATAAACTGCTATCTGAAAACAATTAAAATGCTATACTATCTATTTTCGCGCATGTGTGACCTAAACTAACATATGAACTTAGACTTACAGTTTGCAGACATGTAAGCAGTTATATATATATATATATATATATATATATATATATATACATATACATATATATATATATATATATATATATATATATATATATATATATATATATATATATACGTTATTAGGCGTAAGAATAACCAGTAATATGTAAAATGTCACTAGGCTTAAGAATTTTGAAGGAACATAAATATAATTATAGTGCGAATACTAACATATAAGTCTGAGATTACAGTGCAAGACATGTAATCAGTTATATGTTGTAGCACTAGGCTTATAAGCTATGTAGGAATAGGAGTAAACAATTTATGTAGCAATTTAGCGCAGCAAGGAGCAAATAATCTTGTGCAAAACTATCGAACATTAACTTTTGTAAAAGGAGCATCTCAATCTAACGTTGCTAGCGTTCACGGCAGCAATAAAGTACTAGTAAGGAACGCAGAGTTCAGGAACTTGTTCGCATGGACTGTTTATTTATTCTTTTTTTTCCTAGGTAATTTTTTTTTCTATACATTTGTATACTTCTTTTTTTTGATAACATCTGATGTTTTAATACAAAATAATTAAAGGAAATACTCACGTGTCGTTCGTTGAAGTGTCGCAGAGTGTAGAATAGATGAAGGCATGAATAGGGTAATTTTTTTTTTTTGAAAATTTGTTCCCATTTAGAAGAAATTTTAACATTTTTGAATCTACCCGGGACTTCCATATCAAGATATAGGGAGCTCTTCCTATTCTCGATGTGTTCGGGGAGTTCAAGCGTATCTTATAAATATTTATTGTTACATGTTCAAGACATCAGAAGTGGGGAGGGGGAAAGAGGAACTCGCACCAGCCGGGTGGCATGGCCGAGGAGACGAGACTGCTGTCTCGCTGGCGGACTGCCTCTGACAACACCTGATGTATGTCAGTAGTCAGCAGCTGCATCCCGACAAAACCATCCGAACCGAACAATACGGTGTGGGTGTTACAGAACCCCCAAAATTGGGAAAAATTTGTCCTTTTTGCGACAACTCAAATCATACATCAGCGAACTGCCGAACAATCACTCATATTAAATCAAGGCGAAATATGGTGAAAGAAGTCAGAAAATGCTGGAAATGTTTCTCAGAAGAACACAGCAGCTATGACTGTCAGAAACCAAATTGTCCTAAATGTGGTAAAATGCACGATGTAAGCCTTTGGAATTCCACTTCAAATGATGGTAACAGGACAAGATATAACGCTGGTGACCGATCGCGCAATCAAAGCGCCTCCAATACCGTACCAATTGCAAGAACTAACACTGCTACTCGGAATCAATACGGCAATGTCCGCAATAATGGTAATGTCCGCAACAATCAGCAGACAAACCCTCATACAGCTGATCACAGTACTAACCACACAGCCGAAGGTTCCGTTAACATTGACAAAAGGAAAGAGCAAGTAGTCCTGATGACTGCCAAAGGAAATGTTTGGAATAATAACACCGGACAATTCGAAAAACTCCTGTTTTTCTTTGACACTGGAGCTCAAAAAACCATCATTAGAAGGAATTTGGTCTTCCAACTCAAAAAACTGAAATTTGCACAATGTCAGGTATAGGTGGACATACCGAAAAGTACCAAACAAACATCGTCCCCCTCAAAATCAGCAATGCCTTTGGCAAGGAGATCCATGAAGATTCAAACCAAGCCAATTATCACTAATGGTTTTTCTTCTGTACGTCTCAATGATGCAGATAAACAATACCTTCAAAACAATGAGATTTGTATAAACAATCCAAAAGTTCGCGGTGAACATCAAAACCCGCAAATATTGGTCGGTCTAGATAACTATTACGAACTCGTAAACACAGTTGATACCATAACTTTTACGGATTACGCATTGCGCGTACGGTATTCGGACCAACGATACACGGCAAAGGGTCAATCAATTCGCAGCAAGAAGCGACAACGATAACAGTTGGCCTCAGCCTCGTTCAAGAACAGAATGAATCAGAAACTCTACAGAAGTTGTTCGAATTAGATGGTTTAGGAATATCTTCAGAAGAATGTGCTAAGAACGAAAACACATTCGAGTACTTCAAAAGCTATTCGAAATCAATATCGTTTGAAAACAGCGTTGTAACCGTACCTTTTCCCTTGAAAGATAATGTCATCAACCTAGCGGCCAATTACGGAATAGCGTACCGTCGATTGATTTCGTTACAAAGACAACTATCAAATAATAGCCACCAACGTGAGTGGTATAACAAAATAATGAACGATCATATCCAAAACGGAGTTGTTGAATTAGTCCACGAACAAAATCAAAATTCGGCTGGCACTTACTACATGCCACATTCTGGAGTTTCGAAGCGGAAAAGGATTGAGGATAGTGTTTGATGCTTCCTCTAAGAGAGTCGGACAGCTTTCGCTGAATGATGTGATCTACACAGGAGAATCCTTCGTGAACAAAATTCATGATGTTATAGTTGCAAGTAGAACCAGTAAAATTATTCTTTTATGCGATATTGAAGCGGCTTTCACGCAAATCAGACTAGTGGAAGATCATAAAGATTTATGTCGGTTTTTATGGCTGAAAGACATGAATAAGCCTCCAAATCGAGACAACATATCAGAATACAGATCTAATTGTTTGCCCTTCGGTAACACCTCGGCACCAAGTATTCTTAACATTGCCATTCTGGCATATTTAAACCATAAGAATACTCCACTCTCACTGGAGATTGCAAAAAAATATTTATGTGGACAATATTCTCTTATGCGCCACCACCGAAGATGGAGCACTAGAAAAATATACTGCTTCAAGGAATATTTTCCGTGAAATCGGCATGAATTTACGAAAATATATTTAACTCAGTTGAAGTTAACAGAGCTATCCCAGAAGATAATAGAGCGCCCACAGACAACATAAAACTTCTTGGCGTCAAATATGACACCAAATCCGACGAATTTGTGATGAAAGTAACAATTCCACAAAAAGAAAAACTAACCAAACGTGATATCGTAAGCCAGATAAACTCGATCTATGATCCTATAAGCTTCGCAAGCCCACTGATCATCAAACTGAAGTCTCTAATGAGAGAAATTTATGATACAGGGATAGAATGGAAACAATTCGTTCCGCAAGCACTGTGTATTAGATGGAATTCTGTAACACAAGAGATAAACAATGCATGTATAAGGGTCAATCGACCATTGCTACGTTCTCCCACGTCTCACAACTCAAGAATTTCCTTATGGGTGTTTTGTGATGCCAGCAAAATGGCAATATCGACATGCGCATATCTGAGTTGCGAAAACACTAATGAGATCACTTGAGATTGATTAGTGGAAAGAGCAAGCTAACACCAAAAAAGATCCAGCAGACTATACCACGCTTGGAATTGTTGGCTATCTTAATAGGACTGCGAATCGCGAAAACCATTCTTGATTCAATAAACATTGAAATTATTTCCGTAAATGTCGCCAGTGATAGCGAAATAGCACTTCAGTGGATTAGGTCTTCACGCAAACTTCCGATATTCGTGACTTATCAGAAGGATCGCATTTTGAGATTGAAGACTCAAATCGAAGTCAAATCCATCCCAGTACATCTATTTCATGTTCCAACACATCATAATCCAGCAGACGTTGGAACTCGAGGCACAACGGCAAGCCTTATTAGTGAGCATGATTGGGTGAGAGGACCCAGATGGCTAGAGTGCGACCAGCAAACTTGGCTTATTCGATCCATAGATAACCTCAGCTCTGATCAGTCTTACGAAGAAATAGAAGACAATCAACATGTGAATGTTGAAGCCACAAACGAGTCAGCGGAATCATTCCTTTTAATAATAGATCTAGCTCGTTTCTCCCGCTACAAAACAGCTCTTCGAACATTCTCAGTTGTTGGAAAATTGCTGAGTAAATGTGTGAAACGGTGTAACTACACCAGATCAACATCGACTACGCTAAACGTACTCTCTCTATATACAACTGCAGAGGCGATTGCTGCGGAGGATATGGAGATCTCTGAGAAACTCATCTTAGCAGCTATTCACGAAAACATCAACGTGCAAAAATTGCAAAAGCGATTCCCAAATCAGAAGATTATCAGAGACGAGAAAGGTATCATTCGATACCTTTCTCGTCTCGGTTCGATACAAGTCACGCATTCAGAACGCCAATTTACCATATGACACAGAAGTGCCAATTTTCATTCCGAATTACTCGGAACTAGCCAGGCTAATCATTCATGACCTACATTATGAAAACGCACACTGCGGCAAAGAACAGACATTAGCGCTGGCAAGACAACGATTTTGGATTCCCCAGCCATCCAGAGTAATCAAGAAATATCTGCGTACATGCATTACGTGTAAGAAATGCCACGGACTGCCATATGGAGCACCAAAGATGCCACCATTACCAACAGATCGGGTAATAATAACCAAACCCTTTGCAAATGTTGGATGCGACTACATCGGACCATTTGAGTCAAACATCAGACAGAAAATGTACGTCTGTTTGTTCAGATGCCTCACTACCAGGGCTGTGCATCTTGAAGTGGTCGAAAATTTGTCAGCTGGTGCACTTTTAAGCAGCTTCGTCCGTTTTATATCTCGAAGAGGTGTTCCAAAACTCATCCGAACTGATTGCGGAACGAATTTTAAACTGGGATCGAAAGTGATTGAAAATTTGTTCCTGGAAAATGATGAAAATGGTAGTTCCGTGATGAGCTACAGTGCCTCAGAAGGCATAAAGTGGATTTTCAATCCACTTGCTTCACCATGGATGGGAGGCACATGGGAAAGAATGGTTGGCTCCGTGAAGAGATGCTTTCAAAAAAGTATTGGACGCAAAAAATTGTCATTTGAACAAATGACTATAGTAATTTCAAGAATTGAAGCGATAATTAATACTCGCCCGTTGACAAAAGTAAGTGCAACAGATCTTGATGAAATACCGATAAGACCTATCGATTTCCTACAAGAAAATCTAAAGTACTCTATTCCAAGCACGCAGTTACAGTGCGGTAATGGTGATACGTTATATGATTCCGAGTTGCTTCAGACAGTTGCGCAAGCACAAGAAGCATTAATGTTTTCGGAAACGATCGCTACAGTATTTTGGGAGCGATAGAACAAAGCATATCTTACATCTTTGAGAGATAACCAGAGAGTGCTACTAAAACAACCGCGGCATGTGACAAATACACCGCAAATTGGAGAAATTGTACTTATCGAGCAAGAATTTCTTCCACGTTGTAATTGGATGTACGGCAAAGTACTAGAAACAGTACCAAGTGCAGATCTTATAAGATCAGTAAAACTCCTTACGCCAAACAAAAGAGTTATCCAAAGAGCACTCAACAAGTTGTACCCCTTGGAAATACGTAGTTCTGTGGAAGACTCACTTTCAGAACTTGAAAAAGACTCCACTTCTGAGAGGGAGATACACCAGAAAGAAAGAGTAGATTTAGCAGAATCATCTTCCTGCAGAATTCGTCCAACTAGACAATCGAAAACACGTGCCTTAAAGGTCATCCAAGAATTTGAAAGAAGTCTTGACCGACCCTCCACTTCTTCAAGTAGACAGGTATCCACATATCTGCTGATGGCTATGTTGGCATTATGAACTATAGGTCCAGTGACAGCACATGAGAACAACTCAATAAAGTGCAATGAAGGGAGAGTAGAAGTAATGCCTCCTTCATCAAGATTTGAGTTTTGCATCAACACAATGTGCAGACTTATGTCTAACGTACCGAAATCGTATATATTTGAATTGGAAAAATCATCATTAGATGAAAGTAGCACGATTACGTTGCGATCTGAAAGTGAGAGCTCAGTGGTCTTCTCGACTATGCAGTGCGAACCGCCAGACTTTTGCGAGAAATCGGCCTCGCTAATGAGCAAAGATCTTATAGGTAATCCTCACTGTTGGCCTCCTGGATCCATAATCACTTTAACAGTGTTAGTTACTCTTCGATCAATAGCATCATGTTGATCATATGGTTAATTAAATGCACACGAAATGCAAAACGGAAAGGAACTTCGAATTCCACATCCGAAGAAGAAACAATTCCAATGAAAACATTCAATCCACATCCGATCAATATACCGTCCACTTTGTTGATTTGTGTCGCACTCTTGGCACTAGCAAGCAAAGTAATTACTTGCCAGCATGGATATATGCGGCATAGTGTAGAAGTAGTCTGCGAAAATCGCGGAAACTGCACTTATAATTACAACGAGGAAGTTCTATTCAATAGAATCAACTCCAATCTTTGTATTCAGCTTAATCATGCTAACAAAACTATCGGACTTATAAAGATACGTTCGAGACCAATGAAACTGTCCTGCTCTAAGGTTTCATTATTCTTCAGTAGAGAGACGAAACTCAAGATCTACCACACAACAAGATGCTTGCAAATGGGCTCTTGCACTCAGTCAAGGTGCAGTAGAATCAAGCTGGATGAAATAATTTCTGAGTTCAAAAGATCATCTCCATATCCAGGATATTCAATTTGTGGTAAGACATGCAGCGGTATAGCATACGGTTGCTTCCTACCATTTCCAGCGTGCACGTTTTTGAGAACTGCCCATGTTCCGAAGAAGACACAGACTGTCTTTGAAGTAGTAAGTTGCATGGAATGGCAACCAATAATCCAAATTGATGTTGATTTCATGCTTTATAATAGAGGAAAGCTGAAATCTTTCAGTTTACAACCTTATGTTACACAAAAGTATGATGAATTATCGTTGACAGTCATTTCTTTGCAAAAACCTCGTTCTCCATTGATGGACAAAAGATTCGCTGTAACCCCAATGGAGGCTATGATGCTACCAGATCATTATCAACTTCCCGTCGAATGCGAGTCAGAAGCATCTGCTCTCGATGCCTTTGTGAACTGCACAAATCGCATGATCTGTTCGTGCGAAAATATGAAAGCACCGCAAACATGTCAGTGTCCACATGATTCACTCCAAAATTTGAGGAAAGAAGTGTTAAATGTAATGCCCATACGCACTCCGTTCACGGAAATCTTCAGTGATAGCAAAGAAATCTATGCGCTCTCCAAGCAAGGAGAGATCACTCTCGCAATAGAATCCAATTTGCTTATTGGCGGCACTGAGTTCATAATCAATCAACCATGTGAGATCTTGGTTCGTGGGGTCAAAGGGTGCTACAGCTGTAGCGAAGGCGCAAGAATCGATTTCCTTTGCAAGTCATCAATAAACTCGTGGGTTACAGTACAGTGCGAGAATCACGTTTTCCCCATTGAATGCGGCCCAACAAATACTTCCGTGCAAGTTATTTTAGACTTCGAATATTCGGTAGTATCACAAGTGTGCCACACATCATGTGATGGCAAGAATGTTATCTTTGATCTACAGGAAACACTCTTGTACCATCCAAGAAGCAAGAGAAATTTGTTCTCGCAGACAGAAGTGCAAGAGCTAGATGCGAAGAATTCATTACTTAATTTTGATCTGCCTGATCTGAATCCACTAATGAATACCACAAAAATGCACTGACATATAGCCCTTACGTCTTGCGCCACATTGGCTTTAGCCACTGCTTTAACGTACTTATTCGGACCCACAATGATCTTGATGGTAGCCAAAACGCTGTCGCTAACGGATAGTATGATCAAATTCGCTTGGAGAATGGTTTGCTTGTTACTGAACCTATTTAGCAAGATCACTGCGTGGATAATTTGCCAACATAGGCAATAATCAAGTTCGAATCATACATCATATCATCATAATAAGCACATTTACAATTAAAAAAATAAATAAAAACTCAAAAAAGAGTACTAATTCTACTAATAAGCCTGCCGCGCCGAAGGCCGCACATTTGAAAAATAAGATGTGTGGGCTCCTGAACAAGATCAACTATGAGTGTTCGTAGTTGATTCTCGGACTCCGAATAACGACGCCAACTCCAACAAGCTGCAGTCGAATGAAGCAAATGTTGAAACTTATCATCCGGTGATCATTGGCATATTGGTTTTAATATTTTTAATTGTGTGGCCCGGAGCGTCCTGACATTTGTATCAGGACCCCAATTGTGTGTTGTTGTTATGCTGTACTTTGTGCACAGTATCATATATCCGTTATACAAACATTCGGCATTGAAAAGAGTTATAATTTGGCAGTCATCTTATCGAGATGACCACCCACGAAGTTTGTTTATTCAACGATTGCAGATGAGGTTATTTTGTTAATGACCGCCCACAACGGTCATTCCTGTGTTTGTGGCCCCCAATGAGCACACTGTCGTTCACCTATCAATAAATTGTCACTACCACTGAACCACCTGTATTCTGAGGCATTAGCCTTAACGCTCGACTAATAGGGCAATAAGAAGGAATTATATAACTCCTTCGCACCATTACAGATACTGGTCATTGTTCATGCTCGTTATGTGGACATTTATTTAGTGGACATCACTCTGTGAATACTTAATGGGTAATAATAATATCAATAATAATAATAATAAACTTCTTTATCATCCCTCACCACCAACCGCTAACACCACACTTGAAGAGCAGAGGTGGCGCCCTCATCTGCATATGCGACAATTGCACGCTCCAGCCTCACTATTGCTCGGCCGAGATAGGAGCGCAGGAGCGGTCCAGATACCGGCACACGATTTTGATCTCTACGCCTTTTCTGTCTTTGAGAATCTGTCAGGTTAGTTTTGTTTTCTATCATTTCTTTGATTTATGTGTTTAATGGGTTGCCTCCTAAGTGTGTTGGTGTACATTCCCACACACAATTGTAATGTGCATGTCTTCTAATCAGGATCAAGCGTATAGTTATGAAAAATCCCTCCCAAAAACGACCTCCCCCCCCCCTCGCAGACCCTCCCAAAACAAAATCCTCATCTCGTTCCTACCAGTATAGCTGCCCACACAGCAATCAAAATTTGGGTATAATAAAAAATTTAAAAAACAAATAAACGCCTAATAAATAAATTAAAACAATACGATGTAATAAACAAATAATAAATTATTTTAAAAAATAGTAATGCTACAAGTAAAACAAAATACATATTGTAATGCAGCGATATTAATGGAATAAATAGTAACTAGAAATTATATGTTCATGTTAATTATATGTTCAAGATGCTGCGTGACGTGTGCCAGATGGAAGAAGATCAAGAAAAATAAAAGTTTTAAACAATGAACAAAAGTTCGATCCCCGCCGGGACCATTATTTTTGCAAAACGAAACAACAGCTGGAAAAGAAGGAGAACACCTTTTAAAACAATTTTCACACTATTTCCAACTATTAATAAACAATTTTACTCATCGACAATGGAAATGAACAGATGAGAGTTCGATCCCCGCCGGAATCTAGATTTTTGCAGAACCGAAAAAAATCACTGAGAAGAACATTTCACCGAAAATTTTTTGAAATTGTGTTTAGAGCACTGTTTGCCACATACAAGTGTTATATGGAGGTTATTTTAGTGATTAAAACCAGGTCTTAATTGGAAATTACTGCTGGACAGGTCGGATTTTGTTACCTTGAAATAAACATGAATAACTCACTAACGAAGAGACATAAGAAGATAAAGCTGGCTGCGTTGTGTAGAGGAAGATTTGCGCTATAAAATGGTTAAGAAATCTTTTGTAGGGACCCTCTGGTTTTTTTTTGAAACCTATTTGAGCAAAAGTTGAGAAATTTGGCATTTTTCTCAACTTTTTCTCAACTAGCTTTTTTTTAGAGAGGAAAACTACCTGTAAAAAAGTAAAAAAAAATATGATAGCAAAAATCTTCCTCTACAACATACTTGAAACCGAATTCGTTTTTATAAACTATGAGCAGAGTTATGAAAATTTGTTCGAAGTCACACAGATTTTGACGTGTTGCCGAAAATCTGAGACCTCGCTTTTCTTTTCCGTTGCGAGGACACGGTAGCGCCGTTGAAACATTCGACTCCATATTTGGGTAGAGCATCAAGGAAAACCCTCGACTGCAAAGCTAGAGCCACCAAACTTTGTAGAAATATAGAAGAAATCTCTCTCTACAGATCGCAGCCAGCTTTATTGCATAAAATTCACTTTTAGCGCAGATATTCAGAAATTTGTGGAGCCTACTTTGTGCTATTTTTAACCCTAATTGTGCCTGTAGATGTCTTTTTTTCGCTCAGTAGCAGCATCAGAATTGCTTTTTCGACTGAAAGTAAGAAGTTCGTCACTGTAGGATGAGAAATGTGCTCTCTAAATTCTTTTAAGCCAAATGCAAAAATAGCACCTTTGCAAGGATTGATCCCTGACCGTCACAATAGAAACAGCGCAACATCTCGTTGAGCCATCCAATTTTTGTTCATCACTGACATCAGCCCTATTTCAACAGAGTGTGTAATGGCCAATTAACAGATGTCCTTATCGAAGTCTTTGTAATCGCGCATAAATAAGTCTGCACTACACTACCCAACTTGAGCCAGCGTACTTGCTTTTGATTGCAGCTATGCTTCTACTTTTACTTAGTACTCTTACACTTCTGTTAGCTTCTGAAGATCTCGTTTGTCATCCGTTCCTAAGCGAATTTTCGACGTTGCGTTCCCGTACAACTGCAGATCTTCAATATATTGAATTGGCTGTGACGAAGAGTGCCAAAGCACTGTGCAAGCTATGAAGATTGCTTTTTATGGTACTAAATACGAAGTCACTTCTGGTTAGTTTCATTTCTTTCATATAAATTAGTAACAGACAATTTTGTTGGGTAGACTGTAATTTTGTAATTTTGTTTTGTAGAACTGTAATTTTGTAGTGCTTAAACTTGATGGGTTTGACAAAAAGTCGATTTTTTGAAAGAACATAAACTTTCAGGTAGTTAATTGCATTTAAAATGATGGGTTTCCTATTTTATCACATCACAACATTATCACTTTATTTATTATGCATCACATTTATTCAAGATTTCAATTGTTTTGGTTTGTGCCACCGAAGCGACTCCGACGTCATCAAGCATCAGTTAGAGCAGCAAAAAATGCTAAGTCGTCCATTTTCAAGATTGGCTCAAAAAGCGCAGTAGTTTCATTACCAGAATTATGAAGAATGAATTTTTTAAAAATCATTTTTTGGTTTGTGTACCCTCTTTTTATCCTAACTTTTTATGCTACAATAGTCCTCCTCAACTGCAACCGCGAATCTTCTTCAGTCGTTTATTCTAATATTAAAAAAAAAATTATTTATTCTATATCATTTATTTTTATATTAAACAGAACTCAAGTACTGAATATGCATCATTGACGTTTTTTCTTCTTTGAGACAACTCTTCCATTTTTTAGTCGCAGATATCGGGACCTGAAAAAAAGCCTTAGAATACGTTTCACTTTGAATATCTTCTGATATGCGATAAAAACATGCCATTCACTGCTGATCATCCTTCAAGTTTCAGCACTACTTCTGAAAAGAAGCAGTTTTCACTCCTGTTTTTCTGCTGAATGTCGCATACCTAAATTACACTTCATTTTGTACACCTTAATATGTGTTTGTTTGAAAACGACAACCCCGTCTCCAGTTTTTCTTTGCTCCTTTCATTTTTTCTGATTTTCCGACCCCTACTTGAATTTTTTCTTAATTTTCCGACCCCCTCTTACGACCCCATGTTGAGAATTTCTCAACACACGTTTGACCCTGCTTCTAATGCATGCGATTACGTGGGGACTCATAATTTCTATAATTTTCATCTTCACGCTGTCTTCGACAACTTTCTCTACACCTTTAGCCTTTCTTCTTCACGTTTCACCAAACATCGTTTGCTGTACCTTTTGTCATCCTTTGTTGTCGCATGCACATGATCATGCGAACCATTGGATGTTCTGGAAGGGGAGCTCACAAGTGTGTTGTACCAAGGTTGTACACTATAGATAACCACAAATTGTATTTGTGCTTACATTAATGTTTACAGCTATATTTCTTCGTACACAAGTAAACTGCTAAATAAGCACACCTGTTCTGTTATTCTACATGCTATCTATCAATTCGTCCAGTTTAGTGCCGTCAGGAGGACATGCTTTGCTGATGCATTCGGTATGCATCTAATCTTTGCATGTTGGACACTGAATCTAACAAATTTGATGGCTGGTGCCATTGTTCGGCTGCATCCGAAGGCAAACGTCCCTCTTATCCCACGCGTAGGTATGTTCACAGTTGGTTTCCGCTTAGCCTGCTCATCCTTGCGTAGAAGAGAGCGCTGAACAAATATTTCAGAGGATTTCTTTTTGCATATGGGTGGTTTCAGACCTTGCGCAGTTTCTTTATCGGTGTCAGTGCTTGAGAACGGCCGACCGAAGGCATGTCTCGACGGCAAGGAGTGTTTCCGCTCCTTCCCATATTCGCTGCCAACAAGCCTAATCTCTTTTTGTTTCCTTTACTTTATTTACTGTAGCGCCTGCTCTAACTCCATTTGCGTGCCTTCTGTTGGTTCTCAGTTTAAGAGCACTCTTAGGAGCTGACGCCCACGCCTAAACGCATATTATTGGTTTATGACACACAAAAACGAAAATTGACTACAATAACCATTTCCATCCTTTGAAAAATATCTTTGTGGCGGTCCTCTATATCCGTCGAACCTCTTGCCACCTCCTTATTTTCCACATCGTCTTTCACCACTACTTCCATCATCTCTTCATCTCCGTCGCTGCTGTAAGGTCCAATTGTCCACCTTCAGTTTCTTCAACAATCACAGAGGAAACAGCTTCCTGCTGCGAACGGCGGCCTAGAGACGTGGATGGTTAGAATCGAAAGTTTACGAAGATTAATAGGCTGCTAGATTTGCATGATGCTGCGTACATTACTGCTGCGTGGACGTGCACAGAACTTACGCAGCTCTTCACATCCATAGGACAACGGCACGCAAAAGCGTAGGGACATGCACCACTGCGGCAATGATTGTTGAACTGGAAACAACTACCGGCATCTAAAACTTGAACACTGAAGTCTATTCTCGAAATCTTAGATGCTCGTCGCATGGGCAATAGTGCTCTTCCACACGATACGAATTTCCATTGTCTCTCACTTCTCAGGCTCCAGGACCAACAACGGCGACATGTTGCTGCTGCCCACAGTATTTGTTGACAGCCAACGTGTGGTGGTGTTGGTGGCGCCTGTACCTTCTTCTTCTCTCCTTCTAAATGGTATAGAGTGCAATCGATCAAACAAAGATGTCTTGCCTAAGATTCCAACCATGATCTCCCGCTCCTCTTCCAACTCAGTCGTAAGCGCAATGAGCAACTGGAGAAGCATGTCCATCCTCACGTTTGCTTGCCCTTCCAACATCTCATGCTTGAGTTTTTTTATGGAAACTTTTGAATCCTGGAATCGGATGGTCTCCACCACAACTCGTCTGATTCTTCAGCATGCTGTTGATGAGCATGCTCTGCGAGTTCACGGTGGTTTTACACGTATGGGTTTGATAGAATCACTTCAACAAAAAAAAATAAAAGCATCAGTGTGACTTTAATATTCTCTCTGCAGAGAGGACACATAATAGTTGGTGCTGAATGTCCGTCCGCATGCTTGCTGGTTCTACGTCGACTAAGTCCACTCTCACTGTTGAACACTGCATCACAGAATATGTAGCTATGAACTGGCCTTCCAGAAGCGGCAACTCTCCGACTCCTTTTCTGAGACTTGAATTCCGCAATTCGTTTCTTCAAATATCCGTGGAAGTCGAAGTGATGCATTTGGAGTTCTTTGCCCTTATTCGCACCACACACTGGGCATTCATTCATGGCAACACTAGAGTCAGAACAGTATTACTTGTGTACAAAAGAGAAACAAAGTAGTGTTAAAAATCACTTTCGAGTAACATCCATAATATAGTAGCAGTAGTTTGAAGAGCAGAGAATGTAATTCGACTAACTTGGTTATGAACAGTCTCAGGTAGTGACCTACTTGCAGGCCTTCATGACCCACTGCTAATATTTCAGATGGTGGGTTAAAGAGAGACCTTTGTTTAACACAACTAGGTATGAGCTATATCCCGTAGTATTCAGGTTCAATGAGCGTTCGCGTGGACACCTATTTGCTTAGGCACACTGTTAGGACAGGTATAGTACTTGTACTTGTTGTTATAAATTCAAAGTCACATTATTTGAGCTTCATTAATTCAACAGAGCCTTAGGGAGCCATCAGGTAGGAACAGCACAGTATAAATCTGGATTACCCTCCAGAGCATCCAATGGTTCGCATGATCATGTACATGCGACAACAAAGGATGACAAAAGGTACATCAAACGATGTCTGGTGAAACGTGAAGAAGAAAAGCTAAAGGTGTAGAGAAAGTTGTCGAAGAAAGCGTGAAGAAGAAAATTATTGAAATTATGAGTCCCCACGTAATCGCATGCATTAGAATACAAAATGTACATTTGGGAAAAAATCACATAATACAATTGTGTGCGGGAATGTACAGTAACACACTTAGGAGGCAACCTATCAAACACATAAAACAAAGAAATAATAGGAAAGAAAACCGACCTGACAGATACTCAAAGACGGAAAAGAGAAACGGTAAAGAGGTTCCTGGCAGATTCTCCGCGAATGCCCGCGAGACGTAACGTGCCCAGTGGATATGCCGGCGGATACGCGAACATCTTGTACGAGGTCAGGCTCCAGTCGTTCATAGAAACGCAGACAACCGTCCAAGATGTTCTTCTGGCCATAGAGACACAAAGAACTGTGCAGCTACAAGGAAATATGCAAGGAAGAGTGGTGTGAGTTGTCGAAATTACCGAATAAGGCAAAGAGTCGGAGAGTCGAGAGAGGATAATAGAGTCGGATACAAGTACATTAGATTTTGTATGGTGTTCTAATAAAGAAAGGGAGTCAGAAAAGTTTGTCTTTATATTACTTTCAGGAAGTTTAGAAACCTTATCAAATTTGAACTTTTTTTCTCCCTGTAATTTCCAAGAAGTCAGAAGGTCTCTTTGTAGGTATCTTGTATAAATTAGGTCACAAAAAAGCTTGGGAGTTATAGAATAACGATAATTCTCATTACTAACTATTTTTATATAAAAGGATAAAAAGGATAAAGTCACTGGCGTATCAATCTACTTGGGATGCGCCAACGCGTTTTACTAGAATTCGTAATCGTTGAGGCTTTAGAACGCGTGTTGGCCTATATAATGACTTGCGGGGGCCAACCGATGACCAGGTCAGTGTTTTTATCCTCCCAGACAAGTCTGGTACCAACTTATCGACCCCGGGGGATGAAAGGCTTGGTTTGCACTAGGGCGGCTTCGAACCCTCGACCGTGTGGCTACAACGGACCTCTAACCAACTGCGCCACACCTGCCCCAAAAAAATTTTATATAATAATTTAAGTCTACTAGATACATCTTTATCTCATATTTCACGTGAGGATTTCTCTTGCTTCTGATACGATTATAAGTTCACCTCACATCACAAAATTGCAGTGGATGTGTCTGATTCTCCAAACAATTTAGTAGACAGTGAATTATACCCTAGTCGGTGATGCAGCGTATGATTAGCGGTAGGTAAGCAGAGTCAGCTACTTAGGTGCCAACGAAAGTGAATCCCTTTAGGAGACACACCTTCGCTAATTCCTCTGACGAGGCATGACCGGGCACTCTCGAAATTCCGTCGGGACCCTCTTTACACGCACCCGACGGAAAAGACGTGGAAAAGCCAGAAACATTATTTTAGCCTGTCGTAAGCCTTTGCGTGCCGTGGGCGGACTGGACACAAAACATTGGAAACGACGCCTAAGGTCCGACTTTGGCAAGGTGCGAGTTCTTACGTTTGTCCGCGTCGCGAGTGATCACAATGCGACTCTCCATTCTGCTTGTTTTTTGCGTATCAATCTGCGCCTGTTTTTTTTAAACATTTTTCAAATTGAACTGACTATGAGGTAGCAGGGTTCCGCTTGTCTTCTGTTGCTTACAATATGAATACTTGCAAAACCTCTTCGGGGAGAATGTAGTTGGAAGGGGAGCTTTCAGTGGTGCCCATGTTTCCGAATGCTCTGTAGTACTTTTTTCTCCTAGGAACATTAGCTTACATGTCATAGATCCTTTAAAACTAATGCTTAAGTCCTAGGGCTCCGATTGACTTAGTTATTCACTTCCAGAAATAAGGACGCAACTGAGCCCCCCGACGCGCTAACTATGTTTTACCCACCTCTTCTTCTACAGTCATATTGGGTATTGTTCTTAAATGCACAGAAATTACTACTGTGCCTAGTCTCTAGTTAGAAATAATCAGGTTTATGGTCTTTTTTAACCACTCTGGGTTATACTTTTCTTGCCGTTGGTATTGCGTCTGGTTCTGTTTTTTTTTTCAAACGAATTCAATGCAAATTTAGGTAGTTAACTAATTGTTTTAAAATACCATTTCTACGTACATCAAAATTGGAGGGCAAACGAGTAAGAACAACTCTCTTAGATCAGAGAAGCATGTGAGTTTCTTCAGCCTGATCTCTGTACAGACAAAGAACATAGTTGTAAAGGTGATAAATGCTCGTTCAAGCGTAGTACGAGAATAGCAGCTGTTAGTCGACTGAGTGATATGAAGAGAGCGAATAATTCTGAAAACGGAGAAGAACGCAAAGTAACGAAAAGTAGCACCAACGGGCACCCTCAGGTTGGTCCATCATTGCTATTACTTCGTTACTTTCTTTAATTTATGTCGATTTGCTCGATCTGTTTTGTGCTGCCGTTTCTGACTTCAAGATACAAGATTTCCTACAAGATTTTGTCTGATGAGCATCCAACACAGTCCATCTCTGGTTGTTTTTCTCCGCCGTTTTACCGGAGTAATAACTCCTAGACCTTGCTTCAGTGAGTCCACAGAGACATCTCCTTCATTCATCATGCCATAAAAGTGGCTCCTTACATCTTAATGTGTGATCCTACTGCTTTGCACTTATTTGAGACATTTTGAAATTCTCTCGAACATTCTTTCTTTTCTTAAGGTGTACGCCATAACCAATAATTAGCTTTTGCTGTGCTGTTAAATCTATCATCTATAATCCATCATCATTATTTTATTTGATTTCACATTACAAATCTTCTATATGGAAGAAGTTGGCTTTTCACATTGTACGCATTCAAACTGCAAGGAAAATCAGTGGCGAATGCATTGCTTTCTTATTTTAGCATTGATTTTCCTGATTAAATGTTCGAAAAATAAGGGCTCCGCCAAGTGGCCAACTACATTTTACCCCCCCCCCCCCCCCATTCATCATCGGTTTTCTATGATAGTCTTTTTTCAGAATCTGAGTATGTGAAATAGAGTATGATTGGTCCGTTAATCGGTTGGATTTTGTAAGGGATTAGAGAAAGCTCTAAGTCCACTATCTGGATTATATAGTTTGGAATGAAAATTAGAATTGAATGTTCTTGTGGTGATGCTAATCGTGCTAGGGTGGATTCGTACAAATAGAACATGAACTTCAAGCACGAAATAGGTTTCGGGATTCCTTCTTTCGGTTTTTTTTTTCAATTTTTGGCGAAACATAACAAGTGATTGGTGACGAAGAAAAGTGAGATTCATTTTCCAGGATAGTAGGATTATTTTCAAATCAACTCCCAACAATAGAGGTGAACTATAGTTATAGATAGCCATTTAGATGAACCTCCCATTAAACCACCTCCATGAGACCTGACTCACTCGTCGTTGCACTGCTCAAGAATTATTCGCTCAAAACTGTTAACTTGATGGATCGTGGGTACAAAGTCAGCCAAAAATCTCAGATTTTTGTTCGGCGTTAAGCTGTTCACGCGCTTTTGCTAGGCACTCTGCAGAGCACTGTATTGACTTCGTCCTCTGGCTTGAAGTTTGTCGGCCCAATACAGTAACAGAAACGCGTATTATCACAGAAAAATCATGTATATTCACGAAAACACTATCAGGAACCGTTTAACTCTGTACATTGCAGTGCTGCACTCAATATTGCACCATGAATCGAAACGTTTAGAGTGCAAATTATAGGAAAAGTCGGGCCCTCCTCAGGTGAATGGGGGTTTAGCCCATGGGGTGCTGCTCAGGTGAAGGGAGTCCGGCTCCGACTATCGCATCTATGGTCCACTTTAAATATTAGTGAATCTGCAGGCACTATTTTCGGGCGTAACTAAAATTAAAACAGGTCTTCGCTTTCTGTCTTCTATCTACTCGTCACAACACATAAGTTGTCATCTAGAAGCGAACGGGAAACATGTAGTTGGGAGGAGAGGGGGGAGGGGGCAATCAGTGGCGCCCTTATTTCCCGACGCTCTAACTTACTTTTTTCTCTTGGTAACTTTAACTTTTAATTTACATGTCATGGATCCTCTAAGACTAATACTTAAGCATTAGGTTTGAGATGCTATGCTATGATCAATTGATTTCATTATTTACCTCGAGAAATAAGGGGGCCGCTGAGTGCCTCCCCTCCCCCCAACTACATTTTACCCGCAGAGAACTTGAAAGACCCTTCATCGGCCAACGTTGGGCCATTTTTAGCTGAGTGTGGATCATCCAGATATTATTTTTTCATTTTAAATTCATTTGACCAGCAACCATATGTTTCCAGGTCACTCGCGCTAAGACGAATTTAGACAACGCTTTTCTATGGAGTCTTTCGATGTTGCTGCTTTGTACATTCCGTCTTTAACAACTTTGCAAAACAAGTTTCTTTTAGACTTTGGAGTTGTTCTTCTTTTCTTTTCTTCCAGACTTCTTTTGAAGTTTTTAACCGACCACGGCGGTCCCATAGACTTCAGTGGTTTTTCCCGTCTAACCGCCAGTGTTGCCTATTGCTTATTGCTTGTTCCAAAAAAGTCCTCCCATGTACGTTTTCAAAGTGATCGAGCGATCTTTCACACGACTAATGTATCTTCTTTCGATGAGGCAACAGTTTGCACCAACTGGTACCGTCATATTCATAACTAAAAATCGCAGCGTTAATTTCGAATAGTTTGCCAAAAAAAAAAAAAGTTAAACCGAACTGTTCTTGAACAATGTCATTTCTCTTTCATTTCATTGTCGCTGAAAACAGGTCAGAACGTAGGTGCGACTCATGCCAAGAAGAACTCACTTGTTTGCTTACTGGAATGTCGGGGTTAAAGCGAATATTCCTGAAAGAATCCTTGAAAGGAGATTACGTTTTAGTGTGGATTTCGTTGTTCCGTCGATATTCTTTTAAAGTATTACGTTGGCTACTTTTTTACTTTCAAACCAGTTGGTCTTTGAAAGCATATCTTTTCTCCCGTGGGTTCAATTAAAAGGCAGGTGACTCTAGAAGCCTTCTAGCCAGTGGTGTATAAGAACGCCGCGTCTCTGTTGTGTATCGTTGTAACGCAATTGGATCAACGTCATCTTCGAGTGATCTTTTACAAGTGGACGCAACGCCATAGGGCAAGCCAGGCGGTCGCCAACATCAGTGACGCATTCGGCGAGGTGACCATTCACCCTGCCATCAACAACTGCTTCCGCCGCTTCGACGAGAGAAACTTCTCTTTCGACGACCTCTCACACGAGGCATTCACATGTCGGATTCGTGGGGAATGAAGTGGTGGAAGCTGTTGCCCAACAAAAGACTGTCGACATATGGCAGCTACGCGAGTTTGTCGCCGCGATCCGAGAAAAGCGACTGGGACGTGCTGCTGCTCACCTTCCCCACGACAACAAGTGGCCGCATTTCGCCTCTCCTATTTCCCGCCAACTTGGGGACTTACTTGTGTTGAGAAACAGTCCCCATCTACCCTACTCGCCAGACCTCGCTTTATCGAAGCACCATTTCTTCCTGGCTCTCATGGATTGCTTGAAGCAAGAACTGTGCAGTTCCTTCACTTAGCTCAAATTAGCTGTTTTTTGAATTCTTATTACTATTATTTTTATTTATTTCGTTTATTACTTTCATTTATTTAGTTTATTTTTTGAGTCTCGAACTTGTGGTTCCAGGAATTGTGACCCTCCCAGAGAGAAGGAACACAGGATGGACACACACACATTAGTTTGAACATCATCGACGAATGAGAATCAATGTGTGATTAAGGAACTCTGAAAATGTAATTCTATGCGTTTAAGAAAACTGAGTGGCCTAATTCATTCACGACATAAGTGTTACGCTAATATAGAAGTTGTTTATACTGTCTATTAATCTATGAAAATTGTACTTTGCTTCATCTACGAACCAGATAAACATACTCATGAAATATAACAATACTATAGCCGGGTCAAAACAACCTGAAGTCGAAGTCATGCAGTTGTCTAGCTGTCGAAATAGATAGGTAGCTCCATCGCAGCACATCGATTACGCCCGCTTATGCGCTTGTGTGTGTGTGTGTGTGTGTGTGTGTGTGTGTGTGTGTGTGTGTGTGTGTGTGTGTGTGTGTGTGTGTGTGTGTGTGTGTGTGTGTGTGTGTGTGTGTGTGTGTGTGTGTGTGTGTGTGTGTGTGTGTGTGTGTGTGTGTGTGTGTGTGTGTGTGTGTGTGTGTGTGTGTGTGTGTGTGTGTGTGTGTGTGTGTGTGTGTGTGTGTGTGTGTGTGTGTGTGTGTGTGTGTGTGTGTGTGTGTGTGTGTGTGTGTGTGTGTGTGTGTGTGTGTGTGTGTGTGTGTGTGTGTGTGTGTGTGTGTGTGTGTGTGTGTGTGTGTGTGTGTGTGTGTGTGTGTGTGTGTGTGTGTGTGTGTGTGTGTGTGTGTGTGTGTGTGTGTGTGTGTGTGTGTGTGTGTGTGTGTGTGTGTGTGTGTGTGTGTGTGTGTGTGTGTGTGTGTGTGTGTGTGTGTGTGTGTGTGTGTGTGTGTGTGTGTGTGTGTGTGTGTGTGTGTGTGTGTGTGTGTGTGTGTGTGTGTGTGTGTGTGTGTGTGTGTGTGTGTGTGTGTGTGTGTGTGTGTGTGTGTGTGTGTGTGTGTGTGTGTGTGTGTGTGTGTGTGTGTGTGTGTGTGTGTGTGTGTGTGTGTGTGTGTGTGTGTGTGTGTGTGTGTGTGTGTGTGTGTGTGTGTGTGTGTGTGTGTGTTGTTGTGTGTGTGTGTGTGTGTGTGTGTGTGTGTGTGTGTGTGTGTGTGTGTGTGTGTGTGTGTGTGTGTGTGTGTGTGTGTGTGTGTGTGTGTGTGTGTGTGTGTGTGTGTGTGTGTGTGTGTGTGTGTGTGTGTGTGTGTGTGTGTGTGTGTGTGTGTGTGTGTGTGTGTGTGTGTGTGTGTGTGTGTGTGTGTGTGTGTGTGTGTGTGCCTTGAAACCTTGGTATATTCTGTCTGTGTTTTGCTATAGTGTGCCTGCGAGGTTTTTAGATGGAACCTTTATTTGCCGACGCTAGAAAGATATAAAATTGGGTGCGACGGGTCCATCGGCGCCAGATACCTAAAGAAGGGGGTGCGACGGGTCCATCGGCGCCAGATACCTAAAGAAGGGGGTGCGACGGGTCCACCGGCGTCGGATTGGTGCGCCGGTGCCAGATACGTATAGAAGGGGGTGCGACGGGTCCATCGGCGCCAGATACCTAAAGAAGGGGGTGCGACGGGTCCACCGGCGTCGGATTGGTGCGCCGGTGCCAGATACGTATAGAAGGGGGTGCGACGGGTCCTTCGGCGCCAGATACCTTTAGAAGGGGTTGCGACGGGTCCATCGGCGCCAGATACCTAAAGAAGGGGGTGCGACGGGTCCACCGGCGTCGGATTGGTGCGCCGGTGCCAGATACGTATAGAAGGGGGTGCGACGGGTCCATCGGCGCCAGATACCTAAAGATGGGGGTACGGCGGGTCCATCGGCGCCAGATACCTGTAGAAGAAGGTGCTACGGGTCCACCAGCGTCGAAATGGTGCGTGATAACTTCGTGTGCATGACCCAAAAGATAAATGGTTGGAGCCGTTTCATAGCCGTGACCACTGGGCGCTTTGCTCTTCACCTTTATGACTCCTCCGCGTGCCTATTTCCTTCTTCGTTCGCCTCAAGTTTGTAGCATGCCATTCTTAGAAAGTGAAAACCCGCATGCAAACGCTGCTTAAATAATAGCAAGATGTTTTTGTGATCTGACGTGGAACGTTATCGTTATCGCTAGGAAGATCTTTCACGTCATTTTATGCTAAAACATCCTTCTTTGATAACTGTTTGGGGAAAATAGGAGGAAAACCCATATTTCACGTGATACTTTCAAACTTTGTCTAGGATATATTGGTATGGAGTGTTTGAAGCTGAAGTTCGAATGTTCTCCAAATGTAGAACTGACGCGTTGAGAAAGAAGACTATGAAATCTTTCGCTTTTAGTTATAATATAAAAAGGAAGAAAGATTGTTGGAGATACACAAGTCCAATTTCACAGAAAACGCCACTACTGCTAATTTTCGTTGATTAGTGAAGGGGAGCGAAGCGAACACCACAGAAAGTCTGAAGTCCGGCTTTAGCCGGACGTTCAGACTGGTATATAATAACGGGCTTATTCTGTCACGTGTGGCTGTCTGTGTGTCAGTCACCAAATTCAAAAAGGGGGTGCGACGGGTCCACCGGCGTCGGATTTGTGCGCCGGCACCAGATATCTATAGAAGGGGGTGCGACGGGTCCACCGGCGCCAGATACCTACAGAAAGGGGTGCGACGGGTCCCACGGCGTCGGATTGGTGTGCCGGCGCCAGATACCCATAATATGGGGTGCGAGGAGTGCACTGGCGCCAGACACCTATGGAAGGGAGTGTGACGCGTCCTACGGCGTCAGATTGGTGCGCCGGCGCCAGATTGCTATACCGGCGTCGGTGGGCCCGGTCATTGGTGCGCAATAACTTAGTGTGCATGACGCAAAAGATAGATGGTTAGATTAGACCGTTATATAGCCGTGACTACAGGGCGCTTTGCTCTTCACCTTTATGACTCCTCCGCGTGCCTATTTCCTTCTTCATTCACCTCAAGTTTGTAGGATGCTGTTCTCAGAAAGTGGGAACAAAAACGGCTGCTTAAATAGTTGCAAGATGTTTATGTGATCTGGCGTGGAACGTTATCTTTATCAGTAGTATGATCTCTTGCATGTCATTTTATGTTAAAACATCATTCTGTGATTACGGAAATCAGGAGGAACACCCATACTTCGAGTAATGCTTTCAAATTGTATCTATATTATTCTGGCATCGAAGGAGTGGTTGTAGCTGATGGTCGAATATTCTTCAAATGTAGAATTGACGCGTCTGGAAGGAAAACTCCGTAATCTTTCGCCTTAATTTATAATATAAAGGAGAGGAGGAAAGCGATGTTAAAAAAAAACAAATCTACTTTTACAGAAAACACCACTACTATTAACTTTCATTGATTAGTCAAGGGAAGCGAAGCTAAAATCACCGAAAGTGTGAAGTCCGGCTTTAGCCGGACATTCAGACTGGCATACATATAATCATATATGTAATATATTGGCAATGAGTGTTTGAAGCTGAAGTTTGAATGTTCGCCAGATATAGAACTGACACGTTTAGAAAGAAGACTATGAAGTCTTACCCCTTCATTCGTAACAAAAATATAAAGGTTGTTAAAGATTCACATGTTAAAACTGGTAAAGATTCTAATATATTAAAAAAAAAAGAAGGCGTTGTTAGAAAAGCACAATTCTAATTTCACAGAAAACGGCACTAATAATAATTTTCGTCGATCAGTGAAGGGGAGCGAAGCGATCATCATAGAAATTCTTAAGTCCGGCTTTAGCCAGTCTTTCAGACTGATTTCATATAATAAAATAACTGGTCTCACTTAGACATAAGAGAATGACACAATTCCTTTCAGCTGTTGGTCCTTATTAATCTTGTTTATTTCCATTATATGGAGTAAGGTCAAAACGACATGAAGCGCGTTCGCAATTGCGTACTCAGCTCCTCTCTCGGTGGAGTGGAACGGCTGCGAGGGTGGTGAAACCCTTGCCGGCATCATCCACCTCTGCAGTTAGCGACGGTTCCAACTCGGTTTCAACTGCTGCCTCCACTACACCGTCTCGAGCGCGTTCGCAAATGCACTGCAACTACGCTCGTGATTCATGTCGTCTTGACCCGACTATACTGTTTGGATCTGTTACTCCATCCATCAAATCCAAATCCTCGACTCCTTTTCCTCTTCGCTTTTTTAAACAACAAGTTTGCGTGATTCCTTCTGTGATGATGATGCCTTGTTTTTTTTACCTCGATGCATGCAGTGATCACTTGACAAAGTATCAATTGTATCCCTGCGCAATCTGCGAACATTGTTGAGTGAATCACTTCTTAAGTGAGTTACTTGTACCGATGCATTGTATAGCATCCGAACCCCGATGTTAATTCATAACACATTACACATACACACGTAGAAGAAATGCAGAAAAAACGTCACGGAAGGACCGACACAAAAAGCATCTGGAGATTAGCGCATCACATTTTTAGCTTCTCACTGTTGGTTAGCTCAGTCACTTCATTAACTAAGTTGTGTCGACTGGCTGAAGTATTTCATCTTTTTCTCCTACTGGCCTCATTTGGCAGCTAACTTCCATGCCCTGCATGCATCTTGAACATAAGCTTTGACATACTTCTTATTGCTTACATGTTCTCGGGTCTGGATGAGATGCTGATTTTTTTTTCAGAACTAATCAGAGTTCTCTGATTATCGCGATCAAGTGATGATCTAGTCTTCGGTTACGATGGACTTTTGTTTTTGGATGGATGTCGAGAACAATATTCACCAACCTAAATGTCTGTCTCGTCGACTCTCACTAAGTCCTGTCATGTCGTTTGGCCGTCTTTCGCATGCGCTGTTTGCGCCAAAAATCTTACTTTTTGAAGGAAAAGTTCAGTTCATTTTCGTCGGTTGTCAATCCTGTGGAGTAGCATTGTAAACATTACTCTCCATTTTGAGCTGTAGATCAGACCGAATTCGACGTATTTCATGAAGAAATTTAGGAAAGGATCCTCAACGAGGAATTTTTTACAAGGTTTTTGATAGCTGGTTTTCCAAGAGATGCAAAATCTCGACGTTGATGTCACAGTCGCGATTCTTACGAACTTCTTGCGAGAAGAAGAAACGGATGGAAGTATGCCGTGGCTTGCACAAACAGTGGGCCTTCTGTTAACTGTCGCATCTTCAGCCACTTGTGGCTGAAGATTCCCAGTGTATAGAAACTCGGTCCACGTGTACTCTACGAACTATCAGAGTTTGGCCTTGCAGGAAGAAAGAGCACATGCCTTTCTCTTGTCCCCTTCCGAACAAGACGGCTTTCTTAAGACACTCATCACTGGTGATGAAAAATCCAAGGGATGTGCGAAAACCCTGTGAGAAAGAAACCGTAGGTGGGTCGGGGTGAGGAGCCGGGACCTCCCTAAGCTCAACTTCCATTCCAAGGGGTGCTCCTCTCCAGTTGGTGGAACAGAAGAGTGAATTATTAAAGCTCAAATTTCCGCTCTTCAGGTGCAACTGCTGAAGACCCACGTTGACCACACGCGCGAACAGGATACCGATTTCGAAATCTAAATTACGCCGGCAACGCCCCACCACGGCGCGGCAAACTTGAATTATGCCGAGCTCCAAAGCTGTAACTGGCTGGTGATTACCCAGCTGTTTATAACCTAAAACTCTCCGATCAAGCAAGGAAGCTCAAAACTGAGGACGATGTCAGCAAGGTACTCAGCGATTTCGTCAACTACAAGCTCCTACCAAATCGAAAAGTTGCTCGACCATTGGTGTTTAGTGGTGAATGAGGATGGTACATAACTCTTATGTCCAGTAGACTGTCTCTCAGGAAGTGGAAGGGACCTATGCGACAACCTAATAGGCAGGTAGAAAGGTCTTTTTCTCTAGCACATAACAGTGCGTTACAATCTGATCACGTCTTACTTTAATGCTACGTTTTTTTTTCTGTAGAACATTCTTTGTCGTAGTGTATTTTATATAGAAATAATTATATAGAAATGGCCGACACTCCTTAGATCGATTGGTGGTGGGCTGTCGTTGACTACATAATCGTTAGACCTACTGCAGTTTAGAAAGTGATAAAGCTTACCTGTTGAGCAATGTATTGAATGGTTCCTTTTTAATTGCCAGTGTTGTTCACCGTGCTTTTATACCATAGTATTACATAAGGTTCTATCAGGATTCTCTCCTCTTATGCTTATTTAAATTCGACTGCTCTTGTCATTCTTTTATTCTCGCGATCGCGTTGTAGCTGGTAACGAAACTTGCCTAAAGGCAATATCTTGACGACCCACTTTTTTTCGTGGTAGTGCTTGAGGCACCTGCTGCATTTCTTTTTTCTTGCCTCATATATTCTTATGAGTATCCAAATCATTGGCTTTTAGTACTGAAAACTGAAACTATTTGAAACGCTGGTTTTGTCTCTAAGACCACGAAGAGAGTTGTTCGCTCGTCGAAGTGGAAAGCAGCTCCTCATTGTCTCTACCGAAGAATTGAGTTACTGTTTAATAGTTTTTCGTCATTTCTCTTTTCTCTTTCTTGTAAAACCATTACGGAAGAGAAGTAGTTGTTTTTTGTGATAGTCTCTCGCGTTTTGCTTGATTGGTGCAGCCGCCAGTCAAAACTAACAGTTGTCACGAAATCGATCGGCTTTTCCTTTGCATTCCACCATCCGTCTATTGCCACAGCAATCATACTTTTATGATCGAGATGGTTAGAGAATTTCTCCGCTTATCTCCGTTCCATATCATCGTTGTTTTCAACATCGCTTTTATCGCCCCTTTTCACATCGGTTCAAGGCTCCTCACCATCGGCTAATTCTTTCACCGTTTCTTTTGATTTATTTCGTTTATTTTGCTTCTTCTAGTCGTTTACTTTCTGCATGCTGACCTAATCACTACTGTTCCAATGATGTTTTTTTTTGTTTATTTTCCGATTTGGGTTTGCATATTTGTAGATTCAAACTTGAATTTAGCCACCACCACAGAAACGCTTAAATTCTGGTCATACTGGGACTCAACGACTTGAGAAAATGGGAATTAATGGAAAAATTGGTGAATCTGATATTGAGCGAGTAGCTGTCCTTGACTTCGGAGCGCAGTATGGCAAGGTGAGATTTTTCTTCGAATTCATTTTATTGAGTAACGTGGTGCTTAGCATATAGACATAAAGACGTTCGACTACAAAATCCAGAAGAAATTGTTTTTTCTTTGTTAATTCTTGCTGATAGGTTGCAGATTTTACTCGATAGGATATCAAAATTTTCCCCGAAAGATTTATGACTGTAGGTGTAAATAATCCCGACGTGCGTACATAACATAAGACGTAACATGGGTAATATGGTGTAATGAACACATTTAATTTAATGAACACAATATGGTGTAACATAACGCGCTAAGTTGACCCTCCTTCCGTCCGACACGAGTTCGTTTGTGCCACCAAAATCAGGTTTACCTCAAAGTCGGTTAATTCAACAGTTTTCCTGGAAGGTTCTGCACTCCCATCATACAGTACATCCCAGATTCAAAATATCGGAGTAGAATCTGCAAATAAAATCTGAGAGATAGTAGAAAATAGAAGCAGTTGAAACTTGCTGACTGAGGTTTTTACAAAAGCTTACCTCAATCTTATATCTGCTTATGATCTTTTGAAGTTCGAAGATAATTTATGGACTTCTGTGATTTGGTTGTTGAATGTTTATCAAGCACGTTTCACTTTCTTACTATTCATGCTGGAAAAATTTAATATTATTAGCTGGAGAGGACGGAAGCCGACCGCTCACGCTGCAATTAGCATAAAGTAGGTCGATGGTCCAAAACGTCTCACTAATTATTTCAGGTTTCCTGGTTTCTGATCGCCCTGGGAACTCAGTATACGTGCATTAAAAGTATAGGTAGTCGTACACTGTCGGGTAACCTCAGTTACTTTTTGAAGCGTACATCATTCTGATCAAAAGCTTCCTAGTTTCGCTAGTTTCCGTAATTGTTTGGCTTAGCTAATGTCTGATCCTTCTTATGCAGATGTATCAGCTACGGGTTAATTTAACTGCCTACCTAGCAGACAACTTATTACTGTCAATAATTTTCCATACAGGTAGTGTATGGAAAATTATTGACACTGATATCGCCAAATTGTCATCTTTGTTGCAAGTTTTCTTTATAGGTATTGAGTTAATGTTATGCTTTCCAATGAATGTAAATTTGAGTACCATAGAGCGGCACGTAAAATAATTAGTAACAACTTGCGAACGTTCTGAACTATAAACGGCCGCTCGAAGCGCAACTGACTTGTAAATAGAGGAATGCCTGTAATTGCATCCCCAAATGTTTTGTAACTGTAAATCTTTCCAATATTTGGTTTTAAACGGATACAGTTGGATTCGTCTGCAGTCACATCACTTCGAAAGGCTGCTGATAGGTCTTTCGGACCAATAGTCAATCAAAAAAGAATCTTTTCCGTATACCAACAAATGAAAGTAAGTACAGTTCAGGTCCAAGTTGGATTTTGTAGGTCATTGATCGTCGTGTGCGGGAAGCCAATGTCCTTTCTGAGATGTTCCCATTAAAGACAAAGGCTAAAGATATTTTGAGCAAAGGAAGATTCAAGTAACTACTTTACGACAATGCTACAATACAACTGTTGAAATAATATTTTTTTTAACCACCGATTTGCTTTTAGAGCCGTAATAATCTCAGGTGGTCCCAATTCTGTGTACGAGGAAGGAGCACCCCAGCTAGACAATGAGATCTTCAATTGTGGCTTGCCTGTCTTGGGCATTTGCTACGGATTTCAGGTCTTGGAATATTTTTTTCGCAGTACTTCTTCTATTTTTTTATTTTTAGTTAATGAATAAAGGACACGGTGGGAGTGTAGCGAAGGAAAAGGTTAGGGAAGACGGGCAGTGTACAGTGCGATTAAACACATCTTGTGACCTGTTTCAGGGACTAAATGAAAATGAACAAGTTTGGTCTCTTGGTTAGCATTACTCATTTTTGATAGTTCAAGTTTGTAACATTTTGCATAGGTTCTCTTAACACATGGGGACTCTGTAACGGAACAGACTGTGGCGCCAGGTTTCGAAGTGATAGCAATGAGTGGTGGACATGTTGCTGGTGTGTTCTATTTTTTATAACATAGCTATTACCGGAAAAATACTATGACGGATGACCTCTCCGTCAGATGTTAATATGCAGCGCTGTTTGTGTTGTGCAGCTAAAACAATGCAATACTTTAAAGCATTAGAGCGGTAATATCTTACTAAATGCACTGTACCATGGAATTGACGATGTTGGAATCTTCCTACAAATAAATAATAGGGGTGTATTTAACTATGAGTGTTGCACTCAATTCCGTATAGTAATCTAGAGAAATCGTGAGGAACAGTCTTGGTGTCCCCAAAGACACAACTTTTTACGCGACAGAGCGCCGGCGATTCCGTTCAACGGTCGCAACTGAGGTAATATTACTTGGTTAAATGGCAGAAGCTCCCCTACCCGCACACGTGCTTAACTGTTGATGCCTTGCGGATGCAGTTGTGGCCGTAGTTCAACTATGCTTAAGTTGCATCGTTGGTAGTTTTGGTGTCATCAGGGCATCAGGCTCCATTTGTCTTTTTCTGGATTATTAGGGGATTGAGCGTAATCACGCTCATATTCGTGAACTGCACCCCTACCCTCTCGCTTAGAGATTCCAATTTCGTTAATTTTTGGTAACACTGCCTTTAAGAAAGTTTGAGAGAACTGATGAAAAATCAGGCAAATTCGGAAGTAATTGTGAAAGAGAGTGTATAAAAGACAAGTGGGTGCTTATCGTTAGGACATGACACTTTCTGCCACAACTTCTCTTAAGGGTAAGTGGCTGACAACCATGGTCGGTAATTGCGCTACACAGTAGTTAGCGGCATCAGAAGAACATTACGTTGCTCCTACTTTAATCCCCATCTCACCGATCCACCTCGCTTACACAGTATCAGCAGATAGACTTAAAACCTTCAATGGTGACATATTACAACCACTCTTCAAATTTATAAGGATGAGAAACAGCGGTGTTCAACTACGAGTGAATCTTGGAGCTTAGCGCTGTGGTTGAAGCTTAAGTTTTCTTCCTTCGTTAACTTGTTATACAGACTTTTTTATTTGAATTCTTACTTTGCTCTTCGTTTTATTCACCTTGATCACCTTGACTCCCGTTTTTTTTTTTCGAACTGGTCGAGCGGGCGCCAGTAATCCTCCCATTTGTCCTATCGCGTGATAGAGTCGCCCAATGGTTTCTCTTTTCGCGTGGGACACGCATCGAATTTTTCTTTCAAGGGCTTTGTGAAGAAGTCTGACCATCGGGTCGGCGGTCTTCCTGCAGTGCGCTTAATATCGCATGGAACCAGTCGCTCACGGCTCTGGTCCAACGGTTGTCATTGGAGCGCATCACGTGTCCGGCTCACCTTATTTTGTTGTACTTGGCAAATGCGACGGTCTCTCTGATCCTCAATCGTTGACGTAAGTCAGAACTTCGAATCCCGTCCCTCACTTGCGTGAAACGGGATACTCCTAGCATCACTCTCGCAATTGCGCGTTCAATGACGCTCACCGCGTTTTCTTCCTGCTTGCGAAAAAGGTTTCCGAAGCATAAGTCAAAGCAGGAAGTACGGTGATGTTGAAGTGGTGTGCACGGAGCCGGGTGTTCCTGGTCTTCTTCACTATATCCTTGATGTTCTTATACGCTCCCCAAGCCGCTCGTATCCTCCTACCCAGCTTGGGGTCAGGTCGTTCTTCATGTTTAGTTCCCGACTCAAATAAACGTAGCTAGTGCACTCGCATATGTTCGTTCCGTTGAGCATAAATGGAGCATCCGAAACCTGTCCGTTATGCATGAACATCGTCTTTTGGAGATTCAGCTGAAGACCTATGCATCCACATGTTTCGTCGAAATCGGTCAACATTCGTTCCCCTTGGCTAATGCTAGGTGTTATCAGTACGATGTCCTCAGCAAAGCGTAAATAGTGTAGCTGCCGACCGTCAACCTTCACTCTCATGTCGTCTCATTCCAGCTTTCGCATTTCCTTCTCGAGGGTGGCCGCGAGTATTTTAGGTGAGATTGTACCACTCCGTCGTACCCTCTGTCTTCACTTCAATGATGATATTCTTGTAGAATGTCGAAAATTCGGTCGTGAAGTTGCTGTACAACTCTCGAAGTATCTTTATGCACTGAGCAGGGACACCCTGGTTGTCCAAGGCCTCCATGACCGCTTCTGTCTCAAGTGATCAAAGGCTTTCTTTAAGTCAACAAAGGTGAGACATAGCGGCGTTTTGTAATCTCACGATACTTCCATGAGATTCGAAACAATGTGAATGTGGTCAATCGTGCACTGAATGTTTTGGGTGAGATTGTGTCGCCCTGACGAACACCTCTCTTCACTTCGATTGTGGAATTATTAAATTGTAAATTTTGGTTGTGACGTTGGAACATAACCCACGAAGTACCTTTGTGTATAAAGTAGGGACACTATGGTTGTGCAAGGGTGTTTGCGCGCATGGCTGTCTTTCATGTAGTATTTTTTCTATCCTATTAAGGATCACCCTTGTAAAGAGCTTGTAGATGACGGATAGCAAGCAGATTGAGCGATAATTGCCAATTTCATGTGAATCTCCTTTATTATACAGTAAGACGGTCTCGCTGGTCTTCCACTGTTTGAGGACCTTGCAATCCGACAGGTGACGAGTGAAGAGTCTCGCCAGGGTGATGATGAGTAATGGCGGAAGGTTCTTCAGGTGTTCTGGTCTTATTCTGTCTGGACCGGGTGCCGTACGATTTCTTACCGACATGATAGCATGTCGTATTTCGGACGGGAGAACCTCTGGAATGACTTGTCCATCTTCCCTCAGGTGGTGAGAAGGCAAGTGGACATGGTTGTCGAAGAGATCAGAGTAGAAGTCGTAGATGATTTTCTCCATTCCCCTTCCCGGTGCTATGGCTGTTCCATTGGGTTCCGGAGAGCACTCGTTCTCGTCTTTTGATTGGCGAATTCTCGACGGGTGTAGCGAATGCTCTATTCCGCCTCTGCAGCTTCAGCCAACACTTCTGCTCTTCTCTCTTTGAGGTCTTCCTTTATCGCCTCTCTGCAAAGCCTTGCGAGCTCGGACCTACGTTCCTGGTTGCCTGCTGCTCGTGCACCTCCAAAGACAGGCGTCTCTTGGTGGTTTTAGTTGTATTAAAATCTAACTAAAATATTCGTTATATTATATATCAATAAGTTGCAGTTCTCCTTCGACTAATTCTTTCTGTTACTGATCATCTAATAAACCCCGGGAATGGCTCATAGAAGCACGGTATCTCCACATCTTCGGTAGATAAGCCGGATGGGTAGTTATGCTGTGGGGCTGTTTGGGAGCATCGATATGTTGAGTGTGGAGATGTATCAAATAGTTGTTCGCAGGATGGCACGGATAGGAAATGATGTAAAAAATAAGATATTATGAAAATTGGGCATTAAATGATGACTACTTACCTCTTGTGTTTTTACAGAATGAACTACAAAATACGGTTAATTGTTTGTGTCCCAGAATTCGCCTGTGGCTTATATTCAATAACATGAGCATTCAATATCATTCAACTTCGTTGATTACAGCTAAAGGTTAAATGCCGTCTAATTCTGTGCGATGCAAAGGGAGAAACTTGACAATCGCCTAAAAGGCAACATTCCACACCCCCCTCGCTTTGCCTCGCTCCACATCACTGTCCACTACAGCATTGCTGAACATTTTGCGCCCCGTCGAGCAAAAGTTAACTCCTATATTTGATAGCACACGACCTCAAAATCTCGCTTATGCGGCGCAAAGCAATGGCCAACACTTTAGCAGATATTGAATCGTTTGGTTATTCAAGTTCGAGGTATGATTGGTCCTTGAGTGTCATGGGAATTCACGTCAGGCAAACAAGTTTGTGCTTTATGTCATAGGAAATGGTGACTTCCTCATCAATTGTCATGCATCATATGTTGGAGTTACGCTCACATAACGATGTAACTAGAATTAGGATTGATTGGATCTGTAAATAGTACTTCTTCGCTATAGCCTCGTCTTCCATCTGTCTTTTTGCATCATTGTGTGATCTGCAATCTCAGATACATAGATCTTCCTTCCATTCTAATTGAGTGGTGCATTTTTGCACATGTATTATGTTGATAATAAAATAACAATAGCGCTGTCAGTTTTGTAATTTCTTTTTCTTTATTTTTTTTTTATTCAGCATCCAGTTGAGATTAACCAGCAGAGTAAGCGCTATTGTTATTTACTACAGTGGCTCCAGTTAATTGGGAGCACTGTAATAAATAACAATGGCAATCAGCGATCCCTTTCTCCCAGAACTGGAGAGACTGGGAGTCGAAGTCGGCTACCGCTGACTGATGTCATCGAACTTGGTGAGACTTTCCTAGCCAAAAAACGTGACGGATAAACGACAATTAGAGGGAAATATGTCGTCAAAAAGGTGCCGCGCCCCAGCCTTGCGTTTCCATTTTTTTAAAGGATTTTGTTAGGGGTCTCGCGTGTTAATGAAGGAGATGCACCGAAGTTCGTCCTGGCCGCTTTTCTTAAACAGTTTCTGGAGCGTGGTAACCGTGTCGTCGCAGGATATGCTCGTAATATAGAGCCCCCATCTCCGAATCCTAGAGTGGTGGCGTACCGACCGGCGTTTGTCTTCCAAGATCGTAACTCCACTTGCGAAGCGAACGAACTGGCTGTGGATAGTCTTGATGGTAGTGCTGCTCTCTTCCAATACACTGTTGATATCGCGGCTGTTGTCGTCGCTCCACTGCCGCGACATCATTCTTAGAAGTGATGGTTTGAGGCTGCTCTTGTGAAATTGGCATCGTGCATAGGTTAACGAAAGGTACCCGACTATATATGCTTTTGACGGAGAAGCTCCGAGAATGTTCTACAGCCACCACGTTATCGTGGGTATCGATTCAGAATCAGAGCGTCGGGACTCTTCAACAAACCCTAACAAGGCTTTCTTATCAACCTAATGTCAATGTTATGATCTTTGTGCATCTGAATAAGTGGGATATTGCCCACATGAATGTACCAAGGGAAATTTTTTCCAGTACTTGTTCGCAGACGTGCTAAATTAAGAACAGATAAATGAATACCAACGACAAATACCAACACTGTAAACGCTTCTTACTGATAAGTAAGAACATGCACGGGTTGATGGTGATGATCTATTACTCGTTTTCGATTTGGCGCAGTAGCTGGGAAAGTCATTGCCCTCTATGAAATGAACGAGATCGAAGTGTTGCTTGAATACGCCGAGTAATAAGTCTCTGTGGTACTTTCCAGATGTTTCCCTTTCTCGCTTCTGTTCACTATTTGTTTCACTTCATATATCATTCGATGGTGCCTACTCAACAAGTATGATGTAACTGCTCTTGCATTGTATTACTTTGCAACAACGAAACAATCCTCCAAAAATGGATATTCCACCAGAACGCTATCGAAACAACCAGGCTCAGTATTACCCTGTTGTGTGTTAGTGAACCTTGTTCAGTGTGTGGTGAAGGTGCTACCTCTGAATCATCTGAAAGCAGATTCTCGTTCAGAAAAGGTTAGACTATGATTTGGTGGGACTGATCCAGGGGGAATTGGTTCATGAACCAAACTATTGACTGACACGTCTGTTCCAATGCGTTGATCGAGTCAACTCGACTATTCACAAAAAAAAAAAACTATGGACAACCTCATATTTTCATGTTCATGAGAATGCCAAGACAAAAACTAAAAACGGGGAACATGCTCTAAGATACTGTCTTGAAGTTTTAATGCGAGGTTTTGACATACTCTCTTTACTCCCCGGATCTTGCGCCCGCTGAGTTTCACCTTTTCCACTGACTGGAAAATCACGTCCGTAGCATCAGTTTCGACGCCATGCAAGAGCTCAGAACTTGCCCGCTACCTTCTTACGAAAAAGCGTATATTATTTCATTAAAAGGTGAGAGAAAGTCGTAAAGAATATCTTGAAGAAGTAAAGTAACTTATCGTCGTAGGAAGGAGTAACGTCGTATTTTCTGCGAATAAAACGAACAGCAAGAACCTGATACGGCTCCTACCTTCTGTTGCTCTGGGAAAAGCTATTTTTAGTCTACATAGTAAGTGGGGCGCTGATGTGAGCAGTGATGGTGATTAAGTTGTAGACCGGCTTTAATTGTAAAAAAAAAGAGTGAGTCTTCCAGAAATGTTGGTCGGGAGCCTGTGAACGCAGTATCACATCTGTCTAAGGCATGTTTCCGAGTTCCTGTTGGAATCAACCTGTTTTGTTGCTTCCAACGAAGTCGTTCTTCGTATTTGTTCATATGCACACTATAAATTCTTTTTCAGTGTTAGGGTGCAAATCAGGCGTTTTTGTGTAATCTTGCATCTATTTCAGTGGCGTAAAATTTAGGAATCGCTTGTAGTGCAAAGCGATTATATGGAGTTCAATTCCACCCCGAGGTCGATTTAACGACAAGTGGCCGGAAAATATTCAACAATTTCCTGTTTCGGATAGCAGAATGCTCGGGCGGATACACGTTGCGTAATCGTGAGCAGATGTGTATCGATGAAATTCAGCAGACTGTTGGAGACAAGAAGGCTCTCGTATGTTTTACTTTTGGTGTTGTCTTTTTTCTCAGCTTCTGCAGATATCCTTTTTTTTTTGTTTGGACCCAATCAAGTGACATTATGTGAAGACAAAGTAATACTTTTGGAGATTGAATAAGGTGCGCATCAGGAGGTAACCAGAGCGGCTGTCAGAATATATCCTTAGGAGTTGTGTACGTCGATAATTGCGCTGCGCTGTGGTCGGTAGCGACAGTGGACCCTTCCACCGCGCATGCAGTGCTCCACCCATCTACTTTCTGCAGGTGAGCCTAAGCAGATTGACCAAAGATGCAGGAACTTCAGAATGCGATTATGACCGTTGCATTCCGCGTAGATGGTGGACACGAGCATGGAGTGCTGTAAAACTCAAGAGATAGCTTACTTATCGGACTCAAAACTTAACAAAAAAACTTAAAGCTTGGTTGTATTTGTTTTTGAAATCCTATTCGTGGCCGCCTTATTTTTCTAGTGGCATGTATTATTCTCGCAGTCTTCTGAGTTGAGCTGGTTTGTTTTAGTTTGTTTTATGTTTGTTTTGGTTTATGTTAGATTGTTTTATTGGTGTTCGACTGATTGTTGATGCTATTAGTCGTCCTGGCAAGTGCGATAACTGTGCAGCAGGTGCACAATATCCCTGCAGGCGTACCTTGCGGATAGGACGCCGTATGGTCGTCAGTCAACGATTGTATCTAGCCATATCGATTTCATAAGCATGCAAAAATATGAAGTGATATAAATAAATGAATAAATAAATATGTATATATATATATGCATATATATATATATATATATATATATATATATATATATATATATATATATATATATATATATATACATCTCGGAGACTAACTAGAATACATCTTGAAGCCAAATTTTTACTCATACAAAAAGAAATAAATCATAACTACTAGAATATATATTACAAATATAGCTCTTATGTAGTCTTCTCCGCAACAAAGTAACGATACTCACTCGCCGTATTCATATAGAGAAAGGCATGAAATATGTAAATTAGTTTGTGTCTTAAAATGCGCCTGCAACGTATACTCTTGTTTATGAACTTTATTTGCGTTGTCTCCTCGAACTATGAAAGCCATAGGGTGAGTGTCTCACATTGTATAATGTTATATAGTGGATGTGACTTCACAGAAGATCAGCGGAGGTCACAGCAGACATCGCATTTCGTTGCATTTCTAATTAACTACTCGGTTTTACTTTTGCGTTCTGTTATGCCCTTATTTTTCTGTCATTCTTGAAAGTATAACGCCCTTATATTTCATGCAGGTCGTACATATGTCATATAGTATATCATGCAGGCCTTCTGTGTAAGGGTTGGGCGTAGCCTAAGGATGGACAGTGCGCCTGGATGCAGCGGATGGCTGCAGGCACACATATCGACCAATTTGCTTGGGTATCTCCTGAGACTCCCTCCCCCGGCTTAATATCGTTGCCTTTTCTTCTTCCGCTACCTGTTGGTACATCAAGTGTTTTTTTTTTCTGACAAGTTGTACAATCCACTTTACATATTCAGAGTCAAGCAACTTCCGCTCACAGACGAATTGTTTTTAATTGTCAATTTGGACAGTGATTGCAGAGTACTTTACGCAAATCAATACTTACCCAAAGCGGCGAAATGTGGTAAAATTCTTGTGAAACCAAATTTTTGAGTAGTTTGAGTAGATTGACGCCTTCCGTAGTCTTTGCATCTTCGTCGATTCTTTGGAGTGTCAAGTTTTGTATATGGCTTCACTGCCATCATGCTGTCACAAAAATGTGCCTTACCGCATATTGTCCCTCTCTTCTTTCGGTTTTATATCTTCGTACACATTGTTTGTCTTCGTCGTTGGGACTATATTTCGTGTCCACCGTTTCGTCTTCTATCTCCCGGGATTCATTTCCGATCATACTTTATATTTCTTCTACAAAATCTCTTCAGTCATTATGATTCTTGCTAGGTCCTCCATGGTGCGACTGAACTCACTCATAGATAGAAATGCAATTAAGGATCGGTAAACATTGACTATCATCCTAGCAGTACTCAACATATGATCAAATGAACGAGGATTTAAGAATCTCATGTTTGTAGGACACAAAACTGTCCTCATTTTGACTGGTTAGATTAGGAGACAAGGCTCTTTCGTGAGCGTATTCCATGCAATCTTATCTTATTCTCTCTATTCGCGTAAAAGGGAGCGTTGTGAAGATTTTGCAGGCTTATTCGGTGCTCCTACAGCTGCCCTTCTTACGTAGTTCTTCGCTGTCCAGTATTAATGTTAACTAATTATGAAGTGTTGTGACCTCATAGCCACGAATATTTGATTACGAAGAGAAGAGGTCTCGTAGAATTAGATCCTGCAACTCGTTAACCACTGAATACTCACACTAGTGCTGGGCGCCGAAGATCCTGTAGCCTTTAGGTAGGTGAAGGAAACGCACATTTTTCTTCTGCTGTTCTCTCAGACTGCACAGATATCGGTACGATCCAGCGTTACTTATATCATCAAATTGGTATTGAAATGAACATGTGACATAGGGTTGAGGGAAAAGCTTTGAATAAAATTTCCTTTTATATGAAACATGTTTTTTCTTGCAATGAGATCTCAACCGGTGATGTAGTTTCCATCTTGATTTATTGCTTGTCCAACGATTCTGTAGATTTTTGATTCTAATGGCCAGAATTGTTGCGGAAACTAGTAGGAGAACTGGTGACCTCAGTTCAGAGTCCCGATTGATCTTTTCATTTCTTTTCGTGTAAATCACGAATACATGAAACAGACAGCAGTTTGAAGTCGGGGAATAGGCAGCATGGTCTAGAACTTTCTTTCGCGCTTCCGGTGTTTCCCGAAAAGTAACGTTGGACAACTTATAGTTTTCAGTAGCGTACACCTTGACAATAGCTGTGGATCCAGCAGAAAAGAATGCGAAATAGATCATTCCTTATGAATCTCAAAGCAGAATTTTTTTTCTGTTATAGACCAAGTCTGGTCGTTTTTAGATGCTTCGCCGCTAGGCAGCAACTGGTGGTGTCGCGTATGGTTAACATACAAGGCCCAGCTCTTGTCTCTCAGTGATATCCTTGAGAAAGCCCTTTCTGCGTGGGTGGAGAAGCAGCAATTGGGAGAGGACGAATTCTCGAACAGATATGCCTTACTTTTCTCAAGATGTAGTGCAAGTTTGAATTACTACTCTGCTTTACTGCTCCGTACCCTAGATTTTACCGTTGACCTCTTTTTGCTCCAAGACAGCTAAAACTAAAGCTAAAAGATCATCGTCCCAGTATAAGTCACGCTCCTTTGCAAGTATAGCCTGTTAAAACAGCAATGCTAATCGATCAGTCCCTCTCATCGACATCCTCTTAACCACAGCTGCAGGACTGCTGCCACTGTACATAACAGTAAAATATTATAGTCGGCCATTTTCCAAAATGAAACAACGATGAAAACTGATTTCAGTTCTTGATCTAGAGGCTCAGTGGTTCGATCAACGATTTCATTGACTATGAATGCACAATGGTACGTAAGATGATAGCCATCCTCTAGTTCAAACTAGGAGTAGGTTGATCAACGGTCGTTCATCTAGAGCAGTCGGATAGGGTATAATTGCAAAGGAGCGTAATATTCATTGGCCTCTTGGTTGTCTTGCAGCGGTTAGAAGTCAACGGTAAAGTAAGACACGGAGTAAGTAGGACGGTGGTCAAGAATCGCCCGACGTCTTGAGGAAAGAAGACCACGTATGTTCAAGACCTCCCGCACCCAGTTCTCTTAAGCGAAAGCGCTGACGGTGGTCAGTTGGCAAATGATGTACACCATGAATGCAGTCCAGATATTGGTGGTGGCGGTAGTTGAACAATGGACTTGCAGGAACTCACAGTAAAGGGATGGCTCGCATCGACTTGTTCACCTGAGGCTTTACGCTGATAGGTACGTACTTACATACCCCTCAAGATAAAGCTTGAGAACCTTTTGACATATTTTAGAGTGGATTTTTTCTAATGGGGTTTCGAAGAAGTCTTACACAAAAAAAGGAAAATTTTATTCAGGTCTTTTTCCTCAATCCAGTACAATACGGGAAAATGCACCACCATACAGAAAAGGGAAGGTATTACAATGAAAACGTCTTTACGAATGAAATGTGAAGAAATATGAACACTCACAAATTCGCTAGAAACCTTTTTCCACTTGTTTCTTTTATATATTTTCCTTCACTGCGTATGGCTAGAACAAGCGGAATACATAGAGAAGCCCTTTCTGCAAGAGAAGGATACTTATTTAGATTTACTATTTATTTATACTTATCTATTATTTTTATTTATTTCTTTATTTAAATTATTTCTCTATTATACGCATTTATTAAAGAAGAAATTTGAAAGAATGTAAAAAGCGGACTGAAAGACAGAGGAGCAAAGCGAACCCAGGTACAGTGTAGGCGGTCGGAAATAATCGAGGTCATTTGAACAGCCCTCAGCGCACTTCGTAATATCAATTCGAGATTCTCCGCAGTCAGGTTTAGCCCAATATAATTGCTGTTCTGAGAAGAGTATCTAGCTGCCATTCTTAAAAAAATACTTTTTATGAAAAACTTTTCCTGTGACACCTTTGTGTCACAGCTGCATAATCTTTACATAATTTCTGTCGAAAACAATGCTCACTCAAACCTCATTTAAAGTATACCACGAATCTGACGGGGTGGGCGAATCAGCGGAACAAGCAAGAGATGAGGTTGTTAATTACAGGATCTGGGGCGGTTCCGCACACCTCTTCCTACTTGTAGAAAACGGTGTGCGGAACCACCCCAGATCTATTATTTTCTACCAGGTATTTTAGGACGCTCCTCTATGTACAAGGTCCTTTCAGCAGCCTATTCATTGATTTCACATAAGTAGGTTGGTGAGAAGACCTCATTAATCTTCGACTGCTCGCAATTGGTTGCGGCGCGTGCGCGAGGGTGGCGCGTTGCAACTGAACGTCGTGAAAAACACCGTTTTTTTTTCTACGACGATTGAGAAGAGATGAGCGGAGCCATTCCGAATCCCGCGATCTACAATCCCATCCCTACTTTCCCCGTGGATTGCATCACCACTTCAGTTTCGTGGTATGCTGTCTTTAACAACTCGTGAGTGTGGCTGGTTCTTAGGTACTCGTATCCGGGGGCGTCGATTCTTCTGTCTGTGCAGCGTTACTTAATCGCGCTTTGGGACGACAACGTGTGACGGCCATACACATTGACAACGGCTTTATGAGAAAGAACGAAAGCGACCACGTTGTAAAGAGTCTCAAGGCAATCGATCTACCTGTTCACAGTAGGATGATTCTATAAACTTGTTCGCCAAAACTACCAAAAGTTCTATGATGTTGCAGGAGAGTGCGCAGGTCTGACGTTTATGCTGGGCACAGTTTCCGGAAAGCCTGGCGATGGCGACCCCTTGGACAGGACTGTGGATCCGGAAGTGAAGAGGCAGATAATCGGCAATACGTTTATCCGAGTTAAAGATCGAGTGATGGAAGACGTCAGTTTTATTTAGTTTTTTTTTCTATGACTTTATGGCAGTCACTAATTTGCTCATTTAATGTGCGTTTAACCAAGTTAAAAAGTGTTAAAAGGCGTATGTGGCGCAGAAACAAGGGTGGCAACAAGGCTTAGACAGCCGATGCTTCGGAACCGTTTAAGGTCAACCTTTTTTTTTTTAAATTCCTTCCAGGGGTCGGTAAGCTGATAACGGATAAGTGTGGAAGTGATCAAGGACACTGATTGATACAATGATTGGCCACGAAAGTCTGACTGTTTAGGCTGTGTAGCTGTTCTTGAACCTCTATAATTCAGAATTAAAGTCGACCGCGTTGACGCATGTCAAAGCAAATAGGCGAAACCTTTATTGATTCAAAGAATGTCAGTAGTGATTAGAAGTATGGTTCTTTTAACAAATACAGTAACGAGCAAATGTTTATAAAATTCCGTTTTTCTCTTAGAATTGTTGTTCTAGCCTCAGATAGGCATTTGCTTTTAGCGGATAGTAAGATACTGCAGCTTGAACATTATATGCAATGTAGAGAACTATCAGCTGTTGTGATGCAACTTAACCTGTTTGCCGTTTGTAGGATTGTGACATTCACCTTGTTATACCTCTATTCTTTATTTTTGCTTTATTCTTCCACTGTCGGGAAGTATAATGGAAGTAAGATGAAATCCAAAATTTTTAATGTTTTTTTCGTCGTAAAATAAGACAATGTCAGCCGATTCAGTCGAGGGCAACTGCAGAAAATACGCCTACGAGTGAAATAGTTATTCGCTTCTCATGCTCGGATGAGTTTTTAGGTTTTCATTCTTGAAGATGTGTGTTTGTTTGTTTGTTTGTTTGTTTGTCTGTGTGTCACGAAATTCGAAAAAGAGGGTGCGACGGGTCCACCCGACGTCGGATTGGTGCGCTGGGGTCAGATAGCTATAAAATGGGTTGCGACGGGTCCCGCGGTATCAGATTGGGGCGCCGGCGCCAGATACCTACAGAAGGGGGTGCGACGGGTCCACCGGCGCCAGATACCTATAGAAGCGTGTGCGACGGGTCCAGCGGCGCCAAATACCTATAGAAGGGGGTGCGACGGGTCCACCGGCGCCAAATACCTATAGAGGGGGTGCGACGGCTCCACTGGTGCCAGATACCTATAGAAGCGTGTGCGGCGGGTCTCGCGGAGTCGGATTGGTGCGCCGGCGCCAGATAGCTGTAATATGGGTTGCGATGGGTCCCGCGGAGTCGAATTGGTGCGCCGGCACAAGATAGTTATAATATGGGGTGCGACGGGTCCACTGGCGTCGGATTGGTGCGCAATAACTTCCTGTGCATGACGCAAAAGATAGATGATTAGATTAGACCGTTATATAGCCGTGACCACTGGGCGCTTTGCTCTTCACCTTTATGACTCCTCCGCGTGCCTATTTCCTTCTTCATTCACCTCAAGCTTGTAGCATGCCGTTCTCAGAAAGTGGAAACAAAAACGGCTGCTTAAATAGTTGCAAGATGTTTATGTGATCTGACGTGGAACGTTATCTTTATCAGCAGGATGTCGATGTGGATGTGATGTCTTTTACGTCATTTTATGTTAAAACGTCATTCTGATAACGTGAATCTGATAGCGTGATAGCTTTTGGAAGAAATCAGGAGGAACACCCATACTTCGAGTAATGCTTTCAAATTGTATCTATATTATTCTGGCATCGAAGGAGTGTTTGTAGCTGATGGTCGAATATTCTTCAAATGTAGAATTGACGCGTTTAGAAGGAAAACTCCGTAATCTTTCTCCCTAATTTATGATATAAAGAAGAGAAGGAAAGTGTTGTTAAAAAACAAATCTAATTTCACAGAAAACACCACTACTATTAACTTTCATTGATCGGTCAAGGGGAGCGAAGCTAAAACCACCGAAAGTCTGAAGTCCGGCTTTAGCCGGACATTCAGACTGGTATATAATAACGAGCTTAGTCCGTGTGTCCGTCTTGTGTGTGTGTGTGTGTGTGTGTGTGTGTCTCTCTCTCTCTCTCTCTCTCTCTCTCTCTCTCTCTCTCTCTCGCAAAATTCGAAAAAGGGGATGCGGCAGGTTCCGCAGCGTCAGATTGGTGCGCAGTAACTTCGTGAGCATGACTCAAGAGATAGGTGGTTGCAGCAGTTTCATAGCCGTAGCCACCGGGCGCTTTGCTTTTCACCTTTATGACTCCTTCCGCGTGCCTATTTCCTTCTTTGTTCGCCTCAAATTTGTAGCATGCCACTCTCAGAAAGTGGAAACACGCATGCAAAGGACTGCTTAAATAGTAGGAAGATGTTTGTGCGATCTGACGTGGAACGTTATCTTTATCAGTAGGATGGGGTCTTTCACGTCATTTTAGGCCAAAACATCATTCTTTGATAAACTGTCTATAGGAAACAGGAGGAAAACCCATATTTCGCGTGGTACTTTTAAATTTTGTCTATAGCATATTGATAAGCAGTGTTTGAAGCTAAGTTCCAATGTTCCCCAAATGTAGAACTGACGCATTTAGAAAGAAGACTATGAAATCTTTCGCTTTTAGTTATAATATAAAGAAGTGCGGCTATACATATATACATATATGTATATATCTTCTTTATTTGATTATGTTCATTTGAGAAATACAAGTCCAACAAACTTAGTTAGTCCCACAAACTCAGTTTGTAACAGCCTGCAGGGTTCTATGATGCGTTCATCTGATACGTGTTCAAAGTAACGACATATTCATATTCATGTACATATTAATGTGATACGTGAAGAAATTCATACTAGCACTTGCGACGAAATGCCAATTCGCGAAGAACGTTGGTATTAATGAATGCAAGCAGTTCAAAATTTATGTACCTTACCCTAGTCATTCAAACGTGGTAACACTGAAATCCAAGAAAGCATTATCTTAGTCGATGTTGTTTTCAATTCACAATTATGATTAAGGGGTGGAATCTTCCAAATTTTCATTTCCAAATTTTTCTTGAGTTTGGAGCTAATCGTGAGGCTCAGTTAATGTTGAAAGGTGTGGACCGGTATTAGTAGTAGCATCTATAATACCATATTGATTGTCTAAAATAGTATTAAAGGATATACGTACGATTAGGTCCGACAAATAGTCATGCCACTAAGTGCCAGTTAAGTTCACTATGTTTAGCTGAAGTTGAAGAAGGAAGAGTACTTTCTTGCACAAGGAACACTCAGGCCTGATCTAATAGAAAGTGCCAGTGAACTAGCGAGCGGACATGCTGATACAATCAAAACTCATCATAATGATACTGCTCTCGTGAGGGAACTACGTGCATTAGTGAGTTTCTATGCTTTAGTTTTTTACTACTCTCTTCTTCGGCACCCAATGCTTACGACAGGTGCGCCTTATCCTTTTACCGTGATACATTGTGTAAACTTCTCGCTCTACGATAGTGCCGAGCGAATCGCCTACTCCAACAGCTTTTAAATCGGGACAGAGATGTATTTGATTTGTTCAAATGTTAACATTTGAATGACAACGGGAAATAGATAATAGTGGACAATAATAATAGTAAAATAGTGAGCACCTGGATAAAACCTTTCATAAATAGTTCTCAGGTCATGTTTTTTTTTTGTTCCAAGATTGGGAAAACCGTAGCAAAACAACGAAGAAGTTAGATCATACAGTGTTGGCTCCTCCGCCGCTGTTGGGATGTTCCTGCTCATCCGCCACGATTTCAACTGTAATTTCCACTGTTGTTTCAAGCGCAGCCGCTTTTGTTCTATACGCCTCTGATCGCAGTATATGTACACGGGACGGAATTCCTACTTTTACTGTGATGACATCTCATACTATCACTCGTGACATAAAATAATTAAATGCTATAATAAAAAAACCGAAACCAAATACTACTTCTTGAAATCAGGATACTAAACTTTGTACAGAAAGCGAGCAAGGAAACCTTTCTGCGAAATGCTGTTCTCGAATAATTGTCGTTGTATGTCTTGTTTTTGACTGGAAGTTTTTTTCCTTACTGCTGAGTAATTGAGATAGGGTGCATGTCGTTAGGTACCCGCAGCCTCCGCGGGAACCTATCCTTAGGGGAAACGACTGGCAACGACGATCGTTAATTGCGCTGGGCAGCAGTTAATAGCGTCAGCAGAGCACTGCACTGCGTTTGCCTTATGCCCCGACCATCACATCGTGCATCTTCGGCCCTCATCGTCTAATGAGAAACATGCCTCGCAGGTGCACGCTATCCTTCTGTACGGAGTATCGATTGCTTACGTAAAGAGATACATCGAACGATTACACACGAAATCCCAGAAATAGAAAATAAGTGTTTTATTTATGTAAAACAAACAAATCGAAACTTTTACAGACTTTTGGTTTGTTTTACGTGTAATAAATACTCTGTATAAATACAAATATATCTATATTTTCCATATAGTTTTTTTTTTCACCTACAAATTTATGTATTCCAACGACCAGGTTCCTAAACTTCTTAACCTTTATTTTGGAACATTTTCAGCTTCCTTTAGATTTTCTGATGTTGCCTTGTTCTTGTACAAATCTTCTACGTTTTTGCTTAATTTTCAGCATTTTCATTTTCTATTTTTTTAAACTTTCTACGTGGCAACGTTGTTGCCTTTTTGTTCATTGAACCTTCTTAGAAGCCAACTCTATCACGTTATTGCAATACAAACACGGCTCATGACCTGAGTGATGTGGTGATCGATGGCTTAGTGACCGCAGCTAACCTAAGATATGCTTGTTTTGGCCTACTTGCAGCCTCTTTTGCAGGCACTTATTCGGCTGAACATAATCGGCTGTGGGTACCTAACGACCGCCCTCATTGAGAGATTACAACCTAACTTACAACAAAAGAAAAGAGATAGTGAAACATTTTCAGAATAAAAAAAGAGCCCTATTTTCTCAGATGAAGGACAAACTTGGTTGCACCCAACGTCGAACAGCGATTTTGAAAGTCGCCCGAGGCAGTGGAGTTTTGCATGATTATATGAAATAAGTTCTAGGATTTTATCTTTTCCTATCCATAACCCACAATTTCTGGCTCTATCAATGTTTTTTTTGTTGTATTTTAGGTTGGAAAAATCGGAAATCTTATCACTTTGTCCCATCTAGGTTTCGGATCACCTAGAAAGTTGAACTTGTTCATTTTTGGGTATTTCTAGATTTCTGGAAAGTACCATTTTCTTACTTTATTTTATCATTTATCTTATTATTATTATTATTATTTTATTTTACTCTGCTTTTTTTAAGGGTTTAGTTCTCGAAAAAATGGAAACATGCTAAAATTCCTCTGGTTCTACTCGAGCGCGAAAAGGAGCAAAAGGCTTTGCGCTGAAGGTTTTTTTTTTAAACATGAATTCGAATTTTTATTTCTTAGATGTGTTCTGCTTCTCCAAAAACCAGGTAAGAAAAATAGGAATTTCGCCAAAATTCACTCGAGCTTCTTTTAGTAATTTTAGTAATTTCTTTTAGTTTTTGGAGTTTCTTTTCGTGATTAATAATTAAATGTTTTGTTGAGTACACATCAATTCCCCACATTTTCATTCTTGTTAGAAGAATGTCGGAAAAATTGATACTATGAACGGCCGCTATATTTCCTTATATAAAGAATGGCAGCGCTCAGATTGGCCCAAACTGTGGGGTCGCTGGTCCTTCATCGTGAGAAGGTTTCGGCTGCGCGGATTTAAATGTGCTACAAACTTAATACATATTTAAAGACGTTTGTTCTGGCTTCCTATCAAAAAGTTCCTATCAAAGAGTTTACTCAGAGGTTACCCAACTTTGTTTAGGCTATTCACAGGGTTGGTGTGGAAAGAAGAGTTATTAGGGTAGGGTTATTTTTAGATATCTGTTTCTAAACTACTACAGCAGAAATTTCCCGGCTTTTGTGTTTCGATTGTCTTCTAGACTTTTTCCCTTCGTCAGATCAAGAAACTGAAACTTCATTGCTTTCCTTTCAGGATTTGTAAATATCTAAACGCCAAGTTCATGAATACATTTTTAGAAATATTGCCTTTAAATTTAATGCAATTCTTTTTTTTAAACCAAATTTTTACTTCGATGTATTAGGAACCTCTTAATGACTGGTTTCAAAATTCCGAATTAGCCGCAAAGTACTTCCTCATAAAAGCATTCATTTCATAAAATCCCGATTTTTATCCAAATTCTGCACCTTGAGAGAGGGACACACAGTTAGTTGGTAATTAGAGAAGATAACATATTCCCGACATGCTCGAAGTCACTAGTTTTGCTGTTCCTGCTTTCAAATTTAAATTAATTAAATTCCAATTAAATTAATTGGGTGCATTTAATATGAAAAAACAGCATCTCTAATACAAGATGAAAGTTTGGAAGGTCTTATCGAATCCAGTAAGAGGAATGCACAAAAGTGAATGACTCAACACCTGTTGTAGTGATTACCATGTTTTTAATCAGCGTAGAATGAACAGCTGTTGGTAAGGTCTAGAGTTCACGAGGAGGATGCACAAAAGTCAATAAACCGATGAAAATCGACACCTTCCTTTGGAGTGATTATCACATTCGTATTCACTAAGATTTCAATTGAGAAATTCATGTTGCGTTTCGAGCGAAGACAAAGAAAAAACAATGAAAGCGACATAATCGATCGGTGGATCAACACAGACCTGTTAATACTGGCCTCTGACGTACAGAACAAACTACAGTACGTGCTACCAGCCGCGCCACATCCGGTGGAACAACACGTAGGAGTATTTTCAATGTAGATGGGTTCTGCTTTCACTACTTTCAACGATTATCGAAACACTGACCTAGGGTAGTGTGGCACTTGACAGGATAAACATACCATCTAAAAAACCTCGCAGGCACACTAGTACAAAATATAGAACAAACTACGTTTTTTGTTATATAAAGGATACATGTATATGTAATGTATGCTAGTTATGAGTGGGTGCTTTAAAGGAGTTGAGAGCGGAAGTTTTTTTTTGTCTCTCTGAGAATTAGACAAGCCCAATATTCCTTCGTAAGCGTTCTCTAGGGCCGTGTTATTGAACCATTGAAAGACTTTCACAAAGACGAAGTGCGAGAGCTTGGCCGATGTTTGGGTCTTCCCGAAGAACTCGTTGATCGTCAGCCATTCCCAGGACCAGGACTGGCAATTCGGATTATTTGTGCGCAAGTGAGCTGTTATAAATATTTTATAATTTTAGTTATAAATTGAAAATTGAAACTCTTTTTGCAAACTGCAGCATGCAGTCGCAGAAAAGTGATTAGATCCGAAGTTTCAGCGAATATTGTTTGTTGACATTACTACCTGATCTATTTATGAATTGATGATTATGATCGAAACGAATAACAGTCAAGGACCATATACAACTTGCAATATTTGGCCACCATATCAGTGGCGACAGTGAGTGACTATCATGTCGTGAAAAATCTTCCACTTACTACATATGTGGATGTTTTGCACATGTACACATTTTAATATCTTACTCCTTCTGAGATCTTTTCTCACAAAGTTGTTTATGCATCTATTTACCATTCTTTTAATGGAACACCTTGAAGGTTTCTCGAAGCCTCTCTGTCTTACGAGAACAAATAAACAATTTCGATTAAGATTGTTTGGGTTACTATTTGTTTGTTGTTTTGATCAGCGTATTAATCACAGACAATCTCCTTATTTCATACACATAATTTGATTTCTTCGCCCACAATCTACAGGTTTCTAAGGCTATTTTTGAATTTCGCGACAGACGACGTAGCTGGTTTATCTTCGATTACTGCGCCGAAAATATTACTAACAATGTAGCCGGGACTGCTCGAGGTTGTCTGCGAGAATTATTACACTATTATTACTGTGCTAAAAGTAGAATTACTCAAAATAAAGACACAATAAAGCTCATTAAAAAGGATTAAAAAAGTATATTGTGATCTGTGCATGCTTTGTGTTCGTTTTATTCTTGACTGCTTGGCTTCAGCATATTTCGAGCTCATCACGAGGTTAATGAATAATTGGTTCTTGATTGTTAGAGAGCTGTTAGAGATTATTTTTTAAAATTGCTGTCCGTTTAAAGAATCTTAGGGGAGGGTGTAGTGTAACGGTTAGAGGTTCCGCTTCCTGCTCGATCGGAGATTCGAATCCGCCCTAGTGCTCACCGAGCCTTTCATCCCTCCGGGGTCGATAAATTGGTGCCAGACTTGTCTGGGAGGATAAAACACTGAATTGACACGTCGGCTAGCCACCGCAAGTCATTGCATAGGCTAGTTACACGTTCGTACACCTCAAACGATTCTGAATTGAAGTAAACGTGGGGGCGCATCCTAAGCGGACTGATTGACGCCAGAAACTTTATCTTTTATCCTTTAAAGGATCTTATTTTAGTCTCTCTTTACAGTACTATAAAATACGTATTTTTCAATATTTCTCTTCACTTTATGTGATGTAAATGTAATCCATGACATCTGAAAGCTTGAAATTCATGGCTACTATTGCATTTTTATAGAAACCACATATATGCAGTGATTTTGGGACAACACATCAGTGTTTGAATGTGCTAACGAACTTGCCGCGTCAACCCACTACACCACTCGAGAGCGATTGCAGAGAAAAGGTAATTATTATTTTTATTTGTTAAATGTATGTTAATTTTCAGTCCTTCTAGATGTTAGCTGCTCTGAGCGGTTGGGAAATCTCAGAGCTGTTGTCACAGCCGTTTACAGTTTACTCCACTTTGTTACCTATCAAAAGTGTAGGAGTGCAAGGAGATAGCCGGCAAGCTATTAAACAACAGCTAAAATTTCATGTGTTCTATATGTAGTTCCTTTTTACAGTTCTTACTCTTATGTTGCCGCTTTATCCACTACGCATACCACAATCCCTTGGCAATTGCTTTCTCGATATGCCACCGTGATACCAAAATTATTACACAATATTAACAGGTAAGTTTGATCTCTTTTTTTTTATTCCAGAAGTGGGTTCTGAACTGAATCTGTGTAGGAGTAAAATAGTAGCTATTTTCTATCTTCACTGTAACGTTTGTAGAGTTGTTTACGTTTTTGGCGGCGCAGTTCTCTATCCAATAACAACAATCACTCCAACTTACTTGAATGGATTTACTGTCAAGGCACTACAAGAGGTGAGACCCGTACTCATATGTATACATATTTAATTAAATTTGTTATATCCAACACACGAGAAAAATGGAATACTATTTCTCACTGATCTCACATCGTTGTAGAAACTTTCCGTTTCTTTCGCGCCTCACCTTCCATGTATCAGCAATTACTGCAATATTTATGTATGACTTGACTTACTTGACTTAATCGGCAGATTGCCATTATTTCCTGCATTTTCGCTATCGTCTCTGAACACAGCTTTGCCCAAGCTTCGACCTGCAGTAAGAACTCGCTCAGAATCCACCCATGAGTCGCTGTTGCATGTCCTGTGAAGCGTGGCGTCTCACGTGAATTATTTATTGGCACCGACTGACCCGAGCGCCTCAGGTCGACAATGTCCGACAGTTCACTGTGATGAAACGAAGTGTTGCTACCAAAGATTCTACATTTCCTGCTACCCATCTGACTTATTTGTGTTGGGTTTTGGCAGTTGCTGGGCAACAGCACCTTTTTGCAATATCTGAGTAACTTCAGTAATATAGTCAAGCAGGTTATAGTGCTTCTTTATTTATATTTTTCTGATAAATCTCTAGTTTCTAGGAGGAAGTGATGTTATGAGATATCTTTTTCAGAAATAGTTTTACTGGAAGCGCTAACGCTTGGGTCCCTACGTTTCGGATACCACACCTGTTTGAGATCTTCGACAACCTATCCCTAGGAGAAGTTACTGGCAACGATGATCAGTAATTGCTTTGCGCTGCTCCTACGTTACAGCTCACCCATTTCACGATCCCGGTAGTTTACGTAGTACTGAAGAACCGAAGAGGGTGAAACTTGCAATAGCGATTAATTATCATTCTCCAAATTCATAACGGTAAAGGACAGCAGCGTTGCACAGTGGATAGATTTCCATGTATAACACTGGCGCTTGAAGTTTGAAATGTTTAGATATTTTTGTTCGCTCCTTAACTTTTCATCCAGATTTTTGTTTTCCTATTTGAATTCTTATTCCACTTTTTAGCGTATTCAGATTAATGAGTAATAAAGCTAGTATTTATTCTCGTTCGATTGATTCTTCCTTCTACTGATCGTCTTATAAAAGCGAAAAATTCCTCGCATGAGCATGGTCTGACCGTAGATATTTATATTTTAGGGACGCAAGTCTGGTTGATTGTTATTACCATACCGACTGTACAGCTGTGTTTGGGAGTTTTTGATTTGTTGGGTATAGTATTATATCAAGCCATCCCTCGCTGGATGGCTAGTAGAAAATATTCGAAGGAGTAGAGATCTTAAAAGAATTGAACGTTGTATAATGAATACTTATGACTCCATTTATATGGAGCGAACTATAAAATGTGTTGACTTGTTAGTGCCCTAAAATTCGCCTGTGGCTTATATTCACTTTTAGTGACGCCATTTCGAGCTAAACTTTCTCAAAATACAAAATAGCCATTGCGAAACACTCACTTTAGATGATGATTGGCACTTTTTATGTGGTGAAAGGATAACGTCGCATTCTTTGTTCTTTTGAGCAAATGGTTAGTCTTCGATTTACTTTCTACTCTAATACTTCTAAAAATATTCTATTATTCCTTTACCACTTCTCGAATTCCACTTTTCAAAACTTACTAAGTTGTCGCTCTTATGTTCCCTTCACTTTTTAGAGACAAAATTTGGAAATGTCATTGCATTATAAACACCGCTTATGATTTCATTGGGATGGACGGAGCTTAATGACCAAAGCGGGTTTAGAATATGCAAGCTCTTTCACACGGGTGCGTGTAAAGAGGGTCCCGGTGGATTTTCGACTGAAATTTTTTTTTCGAATTTTACCTACCGCTAATCATATGCTGCACCAGCTAGTATATAATTCACTATCCGTTAAATTGTTCTGGAGAATCAGACACATTCAATGCAATTTTGTAACGTGAGGTGATCTCAATTTAGTAACCGTACCAGAAGCAAGAGAAATCCTCACGTGAAGTATGAGATAAGAATGTATCTAATACCTTCAAATTACGTGCATAAAAATTTTCGTTAAAACGGAACATCCCAGCTCTCAAAAGTAATGAGAATTATCGTTATCCTGTAACTCCCAAGCTTTTTTGTAGCCTAATTTATTTCTGGATAGAGGGACCTTCTGTATCCCTGACTTGTGGGGACTTATAGAAAGAAAAAGAGTTCAAATTTGGTAAGATTTCTAGACTTTCTGAAGGTGATATAAAGACAAACTCACTCCTTTTTTTATTATAAAGGGAGTCAAAATCCCATGTTCTTCTATCTAACACTATTATTCTTTGACTTATTCGGTCATTTTGACAGCTCACACCACTCTTCTTTGCATATTTCCTTGTAACTGCGCAGTTTTCTGCGTCTCTGTAGCAGGAAGGATATCTATGGCGGTTGTCTGCGTCTTCACGAACGACTGGAGCGTGACATCGTCGAGATATGTTCGCGTATCCGCCGGCATATCCACTGGGCACGTTATGTCTCGGAGGCATTCGTGGAGAATCCGCCGGGACGCTCTTTACCGTTCCCCCTTTCATACCGACAGCCTTTTCTGCAGGTTTAAAGTCGGCTGCACTTCATTGGTGGCGAGTTCCTAAAGGCTATCTCTCCCAACGCTTGGTTAGTTAGGTTTTAAGTGAGCGTATTTTCCAGATTTTTTCATTCAACCGCTGGCAGAATCAAGCTTGATGATGGGACACAACCCTCCCCAATACAACCCTCTCCTCCCCTTCTTCTTCGACGTTACTGCTACAATACTAGGTCGCTGTCTATTCAATATATTGAAAATTTTGTGTGTTCCGAAAAGCCAAAATCAAAAACTAGCCAAGGAACGAATGGCAAAAGTGAAATTCGGTAGCTGATAGAAGCGAAGAAACTGTGTAGTAGAAAACTCAAATTTGCTCAGATGCTCTTGAAATATTGATGTTGAAATACTTTGATTTTTATCCAAAAATCTACTTCCAGTTCATGGCTCTACGGGTAACCTTAGTTTTTTTTTTCTGGAATTTAGATGGGACAAAGAAAAATAGAGGCGTGGAAATCTTTTGATGTTGCCTCTGATAGAGAATATTCTCAACCGCATACTTGAAGTCGATCTGCTTAGCATTAAGTTGCTCTGAGTTATGAGACTTTGTTCAAGGTCATGCACTTTTCGGCGCGCGAGCAAGAATCGGGATTTTCCGAAGTTTACACCTTCCAGAAAAGCGGGGCGACGTTTTAATAGATCAATCATGTATTCGTATAGAGGGACTAAGGTCCAAAAAAAAGTCGAAAAAATTCAATTTTGCATCGTCCAAATTCGGAAAAAAAAACTAGAAAGCCCTAAAAACAGCGACATGATTTTGTAGTGCAAACCTTGTATAAAAACCCACCCAAATTATTTCTCAGCTCCTCTTATCACGATGTTATTGGCAATCTCTCAGACCTAACAATGTGCACAGAATCTGAGCTTTTTGGTGATTAAATTGCTGAAAACTACGTAGAGTTAAATTCTTTGTCTTTTAGAAGTGGTTTCAAGTTTCTAACCCTTTGCAAAAATTTGACTCAGCGGGGTGTCGAACCTGCGTGGTCCCATTTCACACTTTCGAAACAAAATTTTGATTTTTTAATTTCTTATTTTCAACACATTGTACATGGTCAAAGCCAAATGTTGATGTTCCATGTAACTATACGCCTGGAACCTAATATAATATTTCGTAATGTATGTAATTTTTAATGTTATTTAATGTAGTGTTTTGTAATGTGTGTGATTATTTATTACTGCATAATATTTTGTCCTGGTTATCATGCCATCCTCCATTCACTACTGAACACTGCACACTCCTTTACGGCTCCTTACTTTGCAACCCCTCCCTTTACGATCCCCAATGGGAAAATCTCATCACAAGCTTGACCGTGACCCTTTGGCTAGAGTATCACGTTAGGCTTGCAGAGTACAACCTAAATGCACATGCAGGGTGCGCCGTTAGAATCCGGAAAAAATACTTTACTGCAAAAAAGGTGTGTATTCAAAGCAGTGTACAAAAATACCAGAAAATACTGTTATATCTGTTTTCTTGTTATGCCAATGCGGTTGACATAACATTCTTGATCATTGATGAGATCTTTCCTTCTATATAGCTGCCTTGCTCCTTTCCCCTCCTTCACTTGCCCGATCCTGGGCGTCAAGCGCGGGTAAGGTGCCTTCTACTCATTGCTGTTCAGGGGCTGGGCTCTGCTGCGAAAGCACCACGCTGGAAGTTGACGTTAGGGTGACTGGACTTGGTGTTTTGTCTTTCGGCTATGCCACAAACCTAGTAGTCCAGAGGATTTAACTCAAACTGTTAGGAGGCCTGAAGTCATATTGTAGTGTCTAATTCTTTTGAGCTTGGCGGACCATAAGAACATATGGGGTCTATCCAAGATCCTCTTGAGCGCTACATGGACGATCGCTGCGTTTATACCCAAGACGGAAGCCAATTTCGGAACCGTCGTTCTTAGATCTTTCAAAATCATGTCTTGGATTCTTCAGATGATCTTTTGGGTCCTTGTTGATTTCTGTCTGACTTATATTTTTTTCGCCAGAGTGATCTTCTCCAAGACTGTGTGTTTCTTCGTAACATCATACCGTCGACTCGGGTACCCTCAAAATTGAATGATTCTGCCAGATGTTCTTTCAGGATCTCTCATCCTACCCCATGCTTTGCCTGACCAGCTCGACCATTCTGAAGTTATGAAAGTCCACTAATGTTTTGTGATAGTGTGCCTGCGAAGTTTTTAGATGGAACCCTTTATTTCCCTGCCGTTTTTCGCCGTCTTCAGAGGCCTAAATAGAGGATGACTGGAGCAATGCTACGTTTATCCCTTCAAGTGCCACACCACCCTGGGTCAGTGTTTCGATAATCGTTCAGGGTAGTGAAAACAGAAACCCATCTACATTGAAAGTAGTCTTTCTGTTGTTCCACCGGATGTGGCGCGGCTGGTAGCACGCACTTGTCAGTGTACTAGCGAATGAGTATTACTGCATGTAGATCACCAGCGACGATGTAGATGATTTGATTTACACACAGAATATCAGGCAGTCATAGGTCACAGAGCTGTACAAGTGGCAAGAACTCATTCTTCATCGACAAGCATTCATTCCTATTATTCATTGAATTCAAAAAAATTCATTGAATTCATTTCAAAAAGCGCATCGTAAGAGCTGCTTGCCCGAAGAAGAAAGTGCATCGTAAGAGCGGCGGACGAGGCGAAATGGATGGGAAGACGATGTTGGAGGGGTGTCAGCGAAACGTAGTACAAGGAAAGGGGGAACGGTCAAGAGGTACCCGTGTGATGTGCCGCCGCGTATCCAGGAGGCTAATGAGCGTCGTTAATTGTACCGCGCGTCTCCTGATACCGTCATAATCGCTACAGCAGCCTGACTGCTCCTCTCGTGCTACGTCTTCAAGACGCCCCGCCCACGCCACCCTCCCCATCCATTTCGACGCGCCTGCAGCTCTTATGATGTGCTTTTAAAGTCGAACGGAAAGAAAAGTACGTGGTATTAGATGTTGTTCGAAGATCAGCATAAAGTGTGCTTGTAAGTTAATATAAAGGAAGGAAAGAATGAAATAGGTTTGCATAAGTGATATGCCATTTAAAAATGCGAGTGAAAATGAAATTATCCCGTTTCGACTTGTTAGATGGAAAACACTCTGGACAAACCTTTCCGATCTTGTTTTAAAGTAAGTTGGTCAAAAAAATTTCGCAAAAAAAAAAGAACAATATCGAGTATGAGAGAAAGAATCAAAACGAGTGAATATCTGATATCCACAGTCAGTTGTCAATTTGAACACATACCATCAAATAATGAATTAAATATAGCACATTATAAATAATTCAATAGGAGTCGTGAAGACAATGAAATAGAAAGCAAAGTATTTTAATTGAGCGTGGCTAAATAAAGATTTTGATCCTCTTAAGAATTTAGCATGCTGTCATAACCATCAAATCTAAGCATTACAAATGTTTGTGTTATTTTATCTACAAACAGTGGAACTAGCCAAAGGTAACTTCGTACTGACTACTAAGACGCCGTAGGAGCAAATTTCTTTCACTGCTCGATTATTGCTTAGGAACTAGTTCATCACAAGGAATAAAATTTATTACGTACTCTATGAAAACCACTTTCTGCATTACCAGTATTTGAAGGCGCAACGTGACGTGCCGCCCTTTTTATTGCTATTGTCAGGGATCAATCTCTGACAAAAGTGGGATTTTCGCATTTAGTGTACGAGACTTAAAAGAGCACATTTCTCATCTGACAGTGACGAATTTATTACTATATCTTAAAAAAACAATTTCGATATTGTTACTTAGCGAAAAAAAAGACATCTACAGGCGCAATTGGGGATAAAATTAGCACAAAAGTAGGCTCCACGAGTTTCTGAATACGTGCGCTCAAAGTGAATTCCATGCGATATAACTCGCTGCGATTTGTAGAGGAAGATTTGTTCTATATTTCTGTGAAGTTCTGTGCTTCTAGCTTCCCTAATTTTTTTTGAATCCTAGTTGAAAAAAAATCTAAATTTTGCCTCAAAATTTCGAGTTTTTCTCAACTAGCTTTGAGAAAACCATAACACTTATAGAGGCCAAAATTACGGCTAAGGGTTTTCCTTGATGCTCTTTCAAAATATGGCATCGAATTTTTCAAACGCGCTGCCGTGATTTTGCAAAGGAAAACAAGTGCGAAATCTCAGATTTTCGGCAACGCCTCAATGTCTGTATCACTTCAAGCAAAGTCCAGTAACTCAACTTGCGGTTTATGTAAGCGAATTCGGTTTAAAGTATGTTGTAGAAGAAGATTTTTGCTATCATATTAGTTTTTTACTTCCTTCAGGTAGTTTTCGTTCTCTCAAAAGCTAGTTAGGAAGAAGTAGAGAAAAATACTAAATTTCTCCACATTTTTTCAACTAGCTTTCAAGAAAACCAGAGGGTCGCTGAAAAGAATATTTTAACTATTTTGTAGCGCAAATCTTCCTCTGCAGAAAGCGGCCACCTTTGTCTTCCACTGTCTCTTCTTTAGTCCGCTATTCATATTTGCTTTAAGCTACTAAATTCCGACCTGTCCAGCAGCAATGTCCAATCAGCCAATCAGGGCCTGGTTCTAATAATAATAGTTAGAATATCCTTTTCAGAGACTATCTGGTTCTAATCGCCAAAATGACCTCTAAATAATACATATGAGAGTAGTGCTCTAAATACAATTTCAAAAAGAAAACTGTCGTTGAAATGCTTCTCAGTAATTTTTTTTCTGGTGTTGCCAAAGTCAATATTCCGGCGGGATTGAACTATTCATTGTCTCTAATCACTGTCAATGAGTAGAAATATGCAAGAAGTAAAAATAGTGAAAAAAATGCTTTTAGAATGCTGCCTCGGTATTAGTCGTTTTTCCATTTTGAAGGTGGGAAAATTCCGGAGAAGATCGAACTCTCAACCGTTCTTTCTCATTGTCGATGGGTAAAATGTAGTAGGAAATGGTGTGAAATTGGTTTTACAATGTTTTCTCTGCTGTTCTCATTCGCAGCGTTTTATACTAATATTCATTATAGTGATATTTAATAATGTATGTTGCTATATTATGTTATTTTTGGTTTACTATTAAGTGTCCAATTGCTTTCTTTAATGCTGTTTATTTAACTAATGTTTCATTGCTGTGAGCGGCTTTATTAGAAAGAACATTATGAGGGGGTCGTTTTCTGGAGGGACCCGACTACACGCTTGACCCTGACAAAAGTGCAGCGATTTTTTTCCAGATACTGGTCTGGAGCATTCTTCATCTTCGGAGGCGGTAATATTTTTTGAAATTTTATTGCAATTTTTAGATATTTTTGCGAAGAACATTCCCTGAGGATAAAGTTCTAGCAGTACGGTACAATAGCTACCTAAAAAATGTGGTTTAAGTTTCGAAGTTATGTTCACGCAAGAGGTCAAATAACCAGGTAGCCCCTCTAGGCAGCATCTGAGATAATGAAGACAGTATTCGTGGAATACAACTTCTGTAACGGACTGCAACAGTTTTCGTTAGTTTTTGTATGACCCATTTCAAGCAAGTTCAGCAATTTCAAGCTTGGAAAGCACAACCCCAGCAATAACAGTATAATACGCTGTAACTGCACAATTATACTAATTACCTGAGAGCCGATGTTGTATTCTGCTTAGCAAGCCAAATATTTCTCATCTAGCAACTCTGAGAAGATTATTAGGGACATCAGTGCAAGTAAACTAAATCGCACCGATAACAATTGCACAAAAGTCTACGACTTTTTCGTAAGTTGGGGGCGTAGGATAGTTTTCCTGTACGCGACCACGGGACTGGTCAGGTTTCTATCGAAGTTTTTAATTGTTTTTGTACGTTTCGTGGATACGATAAACCTATATTTTGAACGAAATTTTCAGGCTGATCATCTGGCAACTGAAGTACTTCATGGAAGAAAGATAGATGGTAGTCGCGACCCAGATCTAGAGGATATAAGCAAAAAAGTGCAGCAGGTGCAAATCTATAAAATAAATACATTTTGTCTTCTTTTTTTGTCATTGTTAGCCGTCAATGTAATGGATTCTATTGCATCTTAATGCAAACATTTTTTGTCGTTTGGTAGGTTTGTTTTCGTAACGAAAAAATGTCTCTTGGATATTTGTACATGGTTAATAACAGGATATGTTGCTAACAAGTTTCTTGCTCTCCAGTAGCTTTTGTGTTAATGTTTAAAAATTTGCGAACAATTTATACATAATTATTTATTTGATCTGAATTAATAACCTATAGCTTTGAGTGTATAGAATTGTTTATAGACTGCGCTGCATTGCATTTTTGTTATTTTGTTGAAATAACATCTGAATATTTTATTTCAGATGCCGGTTGTGATGGTTCCTATCCACTTTGACCGTCCACCGAATGAAGTGAATTCGTACAAACGATCCTTTGTTTTGCGACCATTTATCACTGCGGATTTCATGACTGGTCTTGCGGCTATACCAGGAAAAGATATTCCTGAGAAGGTTATCGTTTTGGTTGCCTTTGAAATATAATTCCTCAAGGATCAACTAGAATTGGCACAACCGTTTCAATTGTATTGGGGTTTTTCGTTGCACGTTTTGCGAATATTTTCATCTCTGTAAAGTCTATTTGTGGATGATATTCTTATTAGCATTGACTAGAATGAAAGGAGAAAAATGTTTCAAATTTCCTCGTTACACGTTAGTGTTACATTTAAGATCTTGTATATTGATCGTACTTCAAGTAAATATTTCCAATAATGTACGCATTGTTGTCTGCATCAAAATGTCAGTTTTTTTTTTTTGAAGTTGTTCTTTCTAGAGTGTCTTGGAAATGGCACACCGAATAACAAATCATGTGAAAGGAACGTCACGAGTAATGATCGACCTCACTAGCAAACCTCCCGGAACGACAGAGTGGGAATGAAATGAGGAGCTTTCAACATGAAACTCAGCAGCGCAGTGGTGCTTTCGAACCATCCTTTTTCATGATTTTTTCCCATATCAGTTGTTTTATTTGAAAGACATTGGTAATGTTTTCAGTTCTTTTTTCATCAGCTTTTGTCTTTATAACAAATCTATAAATTAAGGAAGCGATAACTTAGTTTTCAAGGCACTGATTAGTAACTTTCTAGTACAGTTGTGATCATTGTTTTCGTTCAAGCCTGTGGTTGTATTGACTGGTTCGTGGTTTGAAATGTTCCGCTCAAGTTCTACACTTGTCGTCATAGTCTATTTGTTTTTTTTTTTTGTTGCTTCTGTATGAATTGACGGTATCCAGTTCCTTAAGGTTGTCGTCAGTTTTAGTCAGACAGCAGTCGTTCTCAAGTATTTGAAAAGCGAGATTCTCACATTTTTAGATTTCACATTTTGTTTGATTGTTATATTGCTCCCCCATTTCGTTTACATTCCACTCTTCATTTATATATATATATATATATATATATATATATATATATATATATATATATATATATATATATATATATATATATATATATATATATATGATGTAGGTCTCGGCTTTCACGATTTGGGGAGCATGGAATTGGTTCTTAATGATATTGAGAAAACTCAGGCGAGTGCTTAGGAGCTAAGCTCTAAAGCGACAAACATCTATAAGTGTTGTCTTGTTTCTGTACCAGAAATGTTCCCTGGGCGTGCTCAACATCTATTAAGAATTGCAATAATAGTTATTTTTCTCTTGGTTATAGATTGCCTTTGTAGTGGAAAGAGCGTCGTAGATAGAGTTGTCTTGTCCCGGTAACGCATTGCCGAAATGGCAGTTCAAAAGCTATTATATTGTTAAATTCATGAAGAAAACTATGCTTTCGAAAACTGTTTCTTTTTTTTCTGAAGAACTCCTATGCTTTACCATAACTTTATTGTAGTACTTATACATTTTATTTACTTTTACATATTATTATTTCACTTACACTTACGTTTTACAATCGTTGAAGGATTGCTGAATACCTCTCGAGTTTTTGCGACAGCCATGGGATCCTTCCCAGATTCTTATTTAGTCGATTGAAACAGTGGACGAATGGGGGAAACGATAAAGAGAGTCCCAGTGAATTTCCCACGAATGCCTCAGAGAAATTACGTGTCCAGTGGACATGCCGAGGGATATGCGAATACACCCTGACAAAGTCACGATCCGTCGTTCGTGAAGACATAGACAACCGTTTTAGATGCTCTTCTGACCTTAGAGACCAAAGAACTACACAGTTATAAGGAAATATGTAAAGAAGAATGGTGTGAGTTGTAAATTACCGAATAAATTAAAGAACAATGTAGTTAACGAGAACAATAAGAACAATGTAGAACAACATACATGTCATTTTGTGTGGCTCTCTAACAAGAGAACGGAAGCAAGTTTTGTCTAGATGTTACCTTGAAGAAGTCTACAAATCTTATCAAGTGAACTCTTTCTTCCAGCAAGTCAGAGATACAGAAGGTCCCTCTGTGCGGAAGTAAACTAGGATATAATATATTGGAACTTACAGGATAGCGATAACCTCATTCTCGTTACTTTGGGAAGCTGGAATGTTCTCTGTTTTCAACGAAAATCTTCATATACGTAATTTGAAGCTATTATATGCATCTTGCTCTTATATTTCATGTGAGGCCTTTTCTTGCTTGTGATATGGTTAGAAATTTGAGATCATCTCACATCACAAAATTCCTGTGTTTGTGTCTGATTCTCCAAAAAAAATTTATTAACTCGTGAATTATGTCCTAACCGGTGATGCAAACTTATGATTATCGGTAGGTAAGCAGAGTCTAGGTGGCAACGAAGGTGAATCTCTTTAGGACCCAGCTGAGATCTGGTTCGTCCGTGCAGCGAACACACCAGTTATCTGCGCTTGACTTTCTACATATATATATATATATATATATATATATATATATATATATATATATATATATATATATATATATATATATATATATATATATATTCCTATCCCGGTTCTATTGCCGTTGCCTTTGCATCTACGGAAACAAAATCCACATACAATTCTGTACGTGTCGCGTGCAGCGCTGGTGATTTCAACCAGGAAAAGCGTCTTAGAAGGAAGCTGCGTCGTCAACTACAACAAGACCGCGATAACGAGTGGACGTCAAGAGCGATGGAGTTTGAGAAGGCGTGGGAGGACAGGAACCTGCGGAAAGCCTACGCTCTACTAATACAGTATAGTGGCAAAATGAAAATATGTTCTCCTGTCCTCAACACTGCCAATGGAGGAGCTGTCGGTGAAGCAACCCTTCCAATTTGGAAGGAACACTTCAAGACCTTGCTGAACCGGCTAGCACCGTCAGCTCCTGAACCCGAGCACGTTCATAGACCGATATACGCGGTTAACGAGGAGCCACCGACCATGTCGGAAGTTCTATTCTGTATTCAAAAAATGAAGAACGGAAAATGCGGTGGAGACGACGGGATTAGCGCAGAAATACTAAAATATCTTCCTCCGTCTGGGATTCGTGAGATGACAAGAATCATCCGTTCAATATGGATAGACGAAAGGATACCTGATTCGTGGAGACACGCTATCATAATTCCCCTCCACAAGAAGTTATCCGTCACGGACCCCAGGAATTATCGAAGAATCTCTTTGCTGCGTGTTATGTACAAGGTATTGGAGCACATTATCCTGGACCGACTTATTAAACATCGCGAAGAAACAACGCGCGACGAGCAAGCTGGCTTTCGTCCTGGCCGATCTACGATTCACCAGGTGTTCATCGTCAGGAGAGTGATCGAAATCTGGTAGCGGTATTCGAAGCCAATGCAACTAGCGTTTCTGGACTTTGAAGCCGCGTTCGACTCTCCTCACCGAGGCCGTCTTCTCAACGCGCTGAGCGCCGATGGAGTACCAGGAAAGTTCGTTCGCTTGCTAGATGACATGAATCAACGAACAACTGCTGCAGTTCGAACACCAGCCGGATGTACAACACCGTTTGAAGTGGTAACTGGAGTAAGACAAGGAGCAGTGGCAGGACCTTTCTTGTTCAATTTCGCAATCGACGACATTATGCGAAGAACAGTCGACCAGTGTCCTGCAGACATTGTCTTAGCACCATCTGGGTGCCCCTTGACTGACCTCGAGTACGCCGACGATGTTGTTATATTCGCGGAAAGCAGTACGAAACTTCAACATGTTGTCAACCTTGTACCGAAACTGGCTGCAGCCTACGAACTACGCCTACGTCCTGATAAATGCAAGCAGATGTGGATCTCTTCGAGACCACGGACGGGAATCAGGGTGGACGAACAACCGGTAGAACTCGTCGATGAGTTCTGTTACCTAGGCTGTACGCTGAAGAACAATGGCAGCTACGAGAGAGATGTTCAGCAAAGATGCGCTAAGGCCAATTCTGCATTTAACTCCTTAACGAAATGCCTGTGGTCAACCCTCATCACCAACGAAGTCAACCTGCGAGTCTATCTATCCGCAATTCGCCCCATCATGATGTACGGATCGGAGACTTGGGCAACACCATCAACGGTTATGGAGAGGCTTGAATGCACGGAACGAAAGCTGCTCAGAAAGCTGCTTGGCTACTTTTGGCCCAGGGTATGTCACAATGAAGATCTTTACGCAGAAATTGATGTGGTATACCGGCGGATGACACGTGGAGAACATCAACATCTTGCACCGCCATCGAAAGTGACTAAAGTAAATCGTCTTCGCTTCTTTGGTCATATATTAAGGAGACCGGCAGATCGCCTTGTTCAACGAGTTCTGAGGAGTTTGCCGGGTACAAGCTGGAACAAGCCATCTAGCCAAAAACGGAAGTTCTGGACTGAGGCGGTGAAAGAGAACCTGAGGACACTCGGCGTGGATAGGCAGTTCAGGCGAGATGTAAGTTTTCGCAGAATATGGAATAGCGACGAATGGATTGATTCTGTGCAAGCTCTCGTAGAAGATCGAGAAGGTTGGGCAGAGCTGTGTTCAAGGACGGCATACCTCGGCGAAGATGCGGGTAATCGCGTCAGGCGATGACATCAGCCCGCCGATTAAGTCAAGTTAAGTCATATATATATATATATATATAGTTAAGTCATATATATATATATATATTATATATATATATATATATATATATAAGTTAAGTCATATATATGTATATATATATATGTATATATATATATATATATATATATGTACATATATATATATATATAATATATATATTCCTATATTTTCCCTATATATGTATATGTATATATATATTCCTCTGAGTTGCGAAGACGGGACATTTTTTTAGGTCGAAGCTGGGCAGGAATGCTAGGTGTTGCATGTCCCCGCTAAACTCCAAAAAACATCTCTCAAGGGTTCTCTGAGTACTAATTAACTTCTTAAACATGACTATTATATCTGTCCACGTCTCTGCTGCGTAACAGAGCGCTGAGAGAACTGTCGAGTTGAACAGGTAGGCACAGAGATTCTGGTCCTCAGTTGGTTTGCAGCTTTCCTGAAGGGTACGAATGTTCCCCATTCTGCTTTTTTCCTTCTAGTCGTTCTCCATATTCATAGAACATCCCAGCTACACATATGACGAATTCTCAACGATTGAGGACTCCTGGAGTTGTATTCCTCTGTCCTCACAGTAGACATTCTTAATGAACAGTGTCTTCTTTCTGTTTATTCGCAATCCTATTCTCTTTTCTGCTCCACTGGTGCTTCTAGAAAAAAAAGAACATGTCGTTCACAAAACGAATTTTCGAGAGGAATCTTCAGTCAACGCGTGTAATGCAACGTGCGTAACAGCTTATTAGCTTATTAGAGATACAGTATTGCCTTGTCGTACGCCCTTTCCAATGGGTATGGTGAGGAGGCGGTGGGAGAGCAGTATCGTAGTGTGCATCGGTCGTAGCAATTGGCTAATGTCCTCACATACTACGCTTTTACACCTTGATCGACCAGCACTGACAGTATTGCATTCGTTCTATTCATTCGCTGTTGAAGGCTTTCCAATAATCGACGAAGGTTAGAACAAGGGGCGAGCGGTATTCCCTGCAAGTTTCTATAACAATTAGCACCACTTGGATATGGTCCATGCAGCAGAAACGCCGACGGAGTCCAACTTCTTGAAGTCCAGATATGATTGCGCCTGAGGATGATTTTGATGGATACCTTCTACGGCAACTATATCAGACGGTAAATCTGAAGATCCTCTCGGTCACCGTTCCTATGGATAAGAGCGCTTAGTGAGGTCTTCGGCTAGTCTTGGATTCTTTCTTTCTTAGGATAGCAGGTCATGTGCGCCGCTAGAATTACGCAAAGCGGATGGCCACCAGACTGTGGAAAGTCTGCCGATACAAAATCAGGTCCGGGCGCTGTGCTCTTGGTAGGGATTTGCATTCCCGAAGGAAGAAACAGTAGTGGAAGTTCACAATTGGGGATTATCGGGCACACAGTAGCTGACTAACGAAAAAGGTTTGAGTAGAAACTCTTCGTGATCATTTGGACGAGAAGAGGTGCAGATCCCGTCTTCTTTCAGATGAGGTCTTCAGATCAGATCAGCTAGTGGCATTTCGTTGAGTAGTTAAATGCCGAATTGTCCTCAGCGCGCATTCCCTAAATATCCTCGTTTTTCGCACCACTGCCTTGAAAACAGTACTGGCCCCAGCTTTCCGTCCATCCTGGTGGAGAGAGCGGAACCATCGCGAATTGCAGCAACGAATAATCCCGGCAAGGGTCCACGCTCCATACCAGTTACGCTGCACTGCACCGCTTCAAGCGCAGATGTTTACGCAACTGCACCGAATTTCATGTTGTTTTGACCTGACTATATAATTCACAAAGGAAAAAGAAATAAAGGGGGAGAATCCGGGTGCTATTGAATATTTTGGCTGCACTGATGAGTCAAATGTTGTCTGATGCTACTACAATAGAAATTTAGCATATAGGTCAGAAACTTCAAATCCATGAACAAATATATGTTTGTTGTTGTGCATTACTCTAAGATATACAGTCTTTAAAATGGTTCCCTTCCGCATTTACATCCACGCAGGAATATTTGCACCGTTGTCTAAAAACTCCTACCTCTTAATAGAAAATAAAGAAAATATAATGTACATGAAGTAATGTTCAAAAATAGTAAAAATAGAAATATCATATGTGAAATATAAAATAAAATGTATGCAGTAGGATTACAAAATGTATTCACCTGTGGTCTTCTGCCACTTTCTTTAGATTAGGAAATGCATGTGCTGCTGCTTCTTTCAGTGCCTCGTACGCACCATTGATTCAGTAGTCATTCGGCCAGGTCTACTCAAAATCATTAGTCAGGATTTGATCTGAAATTTAGATGAGGCAACACAATAAGTAATAACAAGTTAAAATGGATTGGGCTCCATCTTTTTGTAGCAAGTTATACGAAATAACAGCAACTGCAACGGGATATCTTTCGTTCAAGATCCTATCCTTGAAGGTTACTGCTTTGCTGTTACAATTCAGTCATTTTCGTAGGTGCAAAAGGGAGAAGTTGGATCTTACTCAGGTGAAATAAGTTTAGCTCATAGACTGCACTTCAAGTGAAGGGGGTCCATTCGCCAATCGTCCAAAAGTGAAAAGGTTCAGAGCACCGGCTCCAAAAATCGCATCTATAGTCGTCTTCCAATGCGGAACGTCTGCACTAAGAATGGAAAGTAGTAGTTACAAGAATTGCAGCAAACACGACTTCCATGAAGAGCAACACCTAACAAATGCCCGCCGAAAAAAGAGCACATGTTAATGCTCACAAGGCATATGTTTTAGTTGGGTCAAATCAACCAGATGCCTGGTGCATCTGCGTAAGCCGCTACGCTCGGAGTGAGACGATGGAACTACCGGTTGCGATCGAGGCACGGCCCTCGCTTGCTATAATTGAACTGCAGAGATGAATAGGGTCATACACAATTGTACCGGGTTTCAGCTCTGATCTTCATTCTGATCCGACCATCGAAGAACACTGATCCATGTCGCCACTATCTCTCCTACTCGATTTCAGCCGACTACTCCCGTCTCCGCCTTCTGTGTGTAAGCTCTCACTATATATAGTCGGGTCAAAACGACATGAATCACGAGTGTAGTTGCAGTGCAATTGCGTACACGTTCGAAACATCGCGGTTGAGGCACCAGTTGCAACCGAGTTGGGACTGTCGCAAACTGCAGCGATGGGTGGTGCCAGCAAGGGTTTCACTCCGCTCCACCGAAGCGCCTCGAGAGAAGCAGCGTACGCAGTTGCGTACGTGCTTCATGTCGTTTTGACCCGACTATATGTGTTGGTGCGAAGGAATTGTATGATTTCTTCTTTATGCACTATTAGTAGGGCGATAAGGATAGTGCCTCGGAGTAGAGGTGGTTCGGTGGAAGTAATAATGATGATTATTGACGAATGAATGTGCGTGAGCACTAGCAGCCACAGAAAACAGCAATACCCATTGTGGGCGGCCATCTTGATAAGATGACCGCCAGAAATATCTACAATGGGTCTCTACAATGCCGAGTGTTTGCGCAAGGCATAAGTTATACAACACTGTGCACAGAACTATAGAATAACTATACACAGTTGGGGTCCTGATCCAAGTATCAGGACACTCCGGGCCACACATTTAGAAATATTGTGTGTGTAAAATAATGTTAAAGCAGATATCACCGAATGATGGGTTTCAAACTGGCTTCTCTCCATTACAGTTTGCTGGAGTCGGCGGCGGTGTCGTTCCTTTGCGGCTTGTTGGCGTCGGCGGTGGCGGCGTCGTTCCTTTGCGGCTTGTTGGCGTCGGCGGTGGCGGCGTCGTTCCTTTGTCGCTTGTTGGTGTTGGCGGCGGCGTCAGCGTCGTTGCCATAGTTGAACTCCATTAGAAGCTGCCGCATTTTATTTTTCAAATATGCGGCCTTCGGCGGGGCAGGTTTACTACTGGGGTGGATGCTCTTTTTGAGTTTTATTTTTTATGTGCTTGTTATGATGTATGAATCGAGTTGGATTATTGCCTGTATTTGCAAATTATCCACGTAGTGATCTTATATTGCGCTGACTGTTAGCGACAGCGTTATTTTGGCTACCAGGAAGACCAATTTGGGTCCGAATAAGTACGTCAACCCAGTGGCTACGGCCAACGTAGCGCATGCCGTAAGGACTATATGTCAGCTCATTTTTATGGTATCTATTAGTGGATTTAGATGAGGTAGATCAAAACTAGGAAATGAATTCTCTGCATCCAGTTCTTGCACTGCGCTTGCGAGAACACATTTCTCTTGCTTCTTGGATGGTACAAGTGTTCCTTCTAGATCAAAGGTGACATTCTTCTCACACTGTATTATTCCCACGAGTTTATTGATGACTTGCAAAGGAAATCAATTCTTGCGCCTTCGCTACAGCTGTAGCGAAGATAGCAAAGAGTGCTTTGACCACACGAACCGAGATCTCACATGTTTGATTGATTATGTACTCCGTGCCGCCAATAAGCAAATTGAATCTATGATCTCTCCAAGGAAGGATAGCAATCTCTCCTTCCTTGAAGAGCGCATAGATTTCTCTGGTTTCACTGAAGATTTCTGTGAACGGAGTGTGTATGGGCATTACATTTGACACTTCTTTCCTCAAACTTTGGAGTGCATCATGTGAACACTGACATATTTGACGTGTTTCATGTTTTGTTTTTTTGTTTTTTTGCATCATGTGAACACTGACATATTTGACGTGTTTCATGTTTTCGCATGAACAGGTCATGCAATTTGTGCAGTTCACAGAGGCATCGAGAGCAGATGTTTCTGACTCGCATTCAGCGGGAAGTTGATAATAATCTGGTAGCATCATAGCCTCCGTTGTTGTCACAGCGAATCTTTTGTCCATCAATGGAGAGTGAGGTTTTTGCAAAGAAATTATGAATTGTCAATGACAATCCATCATACTTTTGTTTGACATAAGGTTGTAAAGTAAAAGATTTCAGCTTTCCTCTATTATAAAGTATGAAATCAACATCAATTTGAATTACTGGTTGCCATTCCACTTCTACTGCACTTAGATTGAGTGCAAGAGCCCATTTGCGAGCATCTTGTTGTGTGGTAGGTCTTGAGTTTCGTCTCTGTAGTGAAGAATAATGAAACTTTGGAACAGGACGGTTTCATTGGTCTCGAACGTATCTTTATAAGTCCGATAGTTTTGTTAGTATGATTAATTTGAATACAAAGATTCTATTGAATAGAACTTCCTCACTGTAGTTGTAAGTGCAGTTTCCGCGATTTTCGCACACTACCTCTACACTATGGCGCATATATCCATGCTGACAAGTAATTACCTTGCTTGTTAGTGCCAAGAGTGTGACAAATCAACAAAATGGACAGTGTATTGATTGGATGTGGATTGAATGTTTTCATTGAAACTGTTTCATCTTCGGATGCGGAATTCGAAGTTTCTTTCCTTTTTACATTTCGTGTGCACTTAATTAATCATATGATCAACGTGATGCTATTGATTGAATACACTGTTAAAGTGGTTGTGGCTCCAAGTGGCCAACAGTGAGGATTACTTGTAAGGTCTTTGCTCATTAGCGAGGCCGATTCCTCGCAAAAGTCTGGCGGTTCGCACTGCATGGTCGAGAAGACCACTGAGCTCTCACTTTCAGATCACAACGTAATCGTGCTACTTCCATCTAATGATAATTTTTTAAATTCAAATATATGCCATTTTTATACGTTAGACATAATTCTGCACATTGTGTTGATGCAGAGCTCAAATCTTGATGAAGGAAGCATTATTTCTACTCTCCCTTCGTTGCACTTTATTGAGTTGTTCTCATGCGCTGTCACTGGACATATAATTGATAGTGATAACATAGCCATCAGTAAATATATTGATACTTCTTTATTTGAAAAACTAGAAGGTCGCTCAAGACTTTTTTCAAATGCTTGGATAACCATTAAGCTCAAGACTTTTTTCAGATGCTTGGATAACCATTAAAGCACGTGTTCTCGATTATCTAGTTAGACGAATTCTACAGGAAGGTAATTCTCTTGAATCTACTCTTTCTTGCTGTTGTATCTAACGCTCACTAATGCAGACTTTTACAAGTTTTGGAAGGCGTCTTCCACCATACCACGTATTTCTGACGGATATAGCTTGTTTAATGGGCTTTGGGTAACTCTTTTGCTTGGCGTAAGAAGTTTCGCTGATCTTACAAGATCATCTGCATTTGATGTTTCCAGTACTCCGGGGCGTACATCCAATTGCTACTAGGAAGAAATTCTTGCTCAACAAGTATAATTTCTCCAGCTTCCGGTGTGTTTTTCGCATGCCGCGGCTGTTGCAGTAGAACTCTTCGGTTATCTTTCAAATATGTGGGATATTCTTTGTTCCACCGCTCCCAAAATACTGCAGCGATCGTTTCCGAAGACATTAACGCTTCTTGTGCTTGCGCAACAGTCTGAAGCAACTGTGGATCATATGACGTATCGCCGTTACCGCACTGTAATTGCGTGTTTGAAATAGAGTTCTTTAAATTTCCTTGTAGGAAATCGATAGGTCCTATTGGTATTTCATCAAGATCCGCTGCACTTACTTTTTTCAACGGGCGAGTGTTAATTATCGCTTAATTCATTCATTTGTTCGTATATACACCTATGGTGCACCAATGAAAAGAAAAAGAGAAGAAAACATATTTGATTGAGTTGGAATGCTTTGCAAAAAATCGGGAAATAATTCATTGTAGTGGAACCTGGCGCTGTCCTTTTTTTGTGGCCGAAAAAACAATTCAGATTTGTCGTTCTTCTACTCCAGAAAGTAAAGTGTCCTCTTATGTTTGGTGGGGGATATTAAGTAAGAGGGTTCACTAACTTTCGTAATCCTTAAACGATCAACCGCCACAATTTGGACATAGGGCAGTTTAGACCAGACTAACGGAAGGTATGGAAGTGATATGAGTAGGATAATTAGAGTGAGAGAGGAGGTAATATAAGGGAGCAGTTCAGAAAGAAAAAGAGATATAACCACTTTGGTATCGTTGTTAGTGAATGATTTTCATTGAGCCAATCAGGTTTCGCATGTTGGAAGTATGCGTGGACTGGCCATATAGTAAGTAAATCTGTGAGTTAGAGAGTCGAATCGACCAATGTTCTTTGTGGTTGCTGTTAGTGAAGAATTTGCTCGTAATTTCCGAAACAGTGGACATCAGGCATCGTTCATACCTAGAATAAGGACTTTCAATTCGGATAGCCTATTTTTGAATATCTTCGAGTTTGGGCTAGACATAACCTTAGCAGGAAGTAAATTAATCCAACGTGCAACTCTATAAAAAAAGGAGTTGAGCACAGTTGAGAAGATTTTTTGTCTGAGTTCAGAGTAGTGCAAATTGAAGTTACCTGTTCTTCCGCTTGTTGGTCGGAAAATCTAGTACTTGCTAGCATTTGGCTTAACTTGCATTCGTAAGATAAGAAAACCGAAAACTAAATCATTGACCACTTGTCTGTAGCTCAAAATTTTAATTCATCATGCTAAGTCGAATTTCATAGGAAGGGAGTGTTTCAGTGTAATCCAGATCGGCAAAGCATCTATAATAGAGCAGCATAGTAAGAATTTGCTGGACTTTTTGTAATTTCTTGATATCTTTCTTCAAGAATGGATTCCACACTGGCGTGGTGTATTCCAGATGTGGCAAAACGTTTCTTTTGTAAAGAAATACGCAGATATTTCGTATGGGACTTATGACTCTCCCTAACCCCGTGTTGACCAGATAATAATGGACTCTTCTGGTCCTTACGCATTTTTAATCATTAGAAGAAGCTGTAAGTGATGAGTTGTCATGGCATTGACAAATCAGAATCAATGAATGTCTGCGGGCGTCGCTAAAAAAGCGGCCAAGCGGCCTATTTATGTTAATTATTTGATAGACGCTGTCCCCACTGTATTACTTCGCATAGGTCTAGCTGACAAACGGAAACCACATAAGATATCTGCGTTATGAAGGAAAACTAAGGAGTAAATTCTACTCGAAAGTGACAATCTTTCGGGAAAAAGATGGAGAGAAGCCGGACAAAGATGCAGGATGATCGAAGATGCATCATTCAGTTAGGATTTCGAAGGAACTTTCTCCAGTTACTGCTTGTTTGATGTTTGATGGCGCTGGAAACTAAGGGTTTTAATTCCCCTTTTGAGCAGAACAAAACGGCGGTTCAGTGGAAGTGCAGATATAAAGTGTTCAGGCGAGGAATTGAGTGAAGTGGGCAGACCGTCCTCTGTCGCACTACGATACAATACGAACGATACATATACGCAATGAGGAACCATAACAACGAGGACTATCTGAGCCCAAGCATTTTTACGCTTATCGGGGTCGATGATAGATGAAAGGATTGGGTACTTGTAAGAATTGGGAAGATATTTCTTGAGGTAGGAGTTAAATCAAAAGTAGCACTCTCGCGGAATGTCCTCATATTTCTGTTTTCTGGGTGGGTGCAGTCAGTGGCGCTCCTATTTCGGCTGCGCAATAGTGGGGCTGGAGCGCGCAATTGTCGCATATGTAGATGAGGGTACCACCTCTGGTCTTCAAGTGTGGTGTTAGAGGTTGGTAGTGAGGGATGATAACGAAGTTTATTATTATTGTTATTGTTATTATTATTATTATTATTATTATTATTATTATTATTATTATTATTGTTATTATTATTATTATTATTATTATTATTATTATTATTATTATTATTATTATATTATTATTATTATTATTATTATTATTATTATTATTATTATTATTATTATTATTATTATTATTATTATTATTATTATTATTATTATTATTGATATTATTGATATTACCCATTAAGTATTCACAGAATGATGTCCACTAAATAAATGTCCACATAACAAACATGAACAATGACCAGTATCAATATAAGAAGTGACTAAATAGTGTGAGCAACAAAAGAAACACAAATAATGACCAGTATCGATATAACAAGAAACCCGCCATGCAATGGTGGATTATAACTGACTAATTACAGTGGCAAGCAGCCAAATAACTATATAGCAAATGTTACACCGTAACTATGGATGAAAATATACTTATATTTACACTAAATGGAATAGATATCTATACAAATTGTTCTCTTTTACAGCAAACAGGGAATCAAATCAAAGGACTAGAGCAGTACTAAACTTATACTAACGACACACTAAAAACAGCTAGACTTATCTAAACTTACGCTACACTTCTTCAAGCCGCCAGTGGCCATTTTTGCAAACGGGACACTGGCTGCTTACCCCAGAACAGCAGACGATGTGCGACCAGGCTTTACAAACTGTATCGTTTGAACAGCTCACCCAGACCACTTCATCGTCATCATCCGCATTTGGATTCCTTTTACCATAGATGAAACAAGTCTGGAGCAGTTTACGATCCGTTTGCAGGATATTTCGCGCCTCTTCCTCCAGATCACTATAGTCATCTATGAATTTCTTTCCGTTTTCATCGTCAATCTCTGAAATGCGTTGAAATTAATAGGGCAGCCGAACTCCGCCACTACTGTAGCATTTTTCCACTTACTGTTTTATATTGTGTTTGAATACGGGGAGGTTTTGGTCCTGTCCCAGTCGTTTGCATGACGACCCTTCTTGCAAACGGCGTACGTCCTATCCCTTTGTTTCCATCACCTCCCTACATTTCGTTTACAGCGTTTCGTACTACTCCATTTACAGCCTCATTCATTCTCCGAACATCCGTCTTTGTGCCTCTCCTCACAATGCTTCGCCAAGTCCGAGTTGCTGTAGAATGTTTGGTCGCAACCTGGACATTGGACGGAATAGCTTATGCAAGAGTCTGCTCCGCTTGCTCGTGATGTTGTGGCAGCATCTTCGGTGAACATTCTAAAGGTTAATTCAAATTATGTTCGGTAACTACGTGAATCACAAGTTTCATTTATCTGCAAGTTCGCATGCCTTCCTATGTTTCCTGAATGCACTGTATTTGAAGAATGTTCTTCCGCAGTCCTCACAATTAAACTCTTCCGCATGAATGGCCCTCTTTACTGCGTTCTTAACGTTATTTACTTCCTCATCAGAGCACATGTGGACGTCTCGCATATGTCTGTACAGGTTACGCAGCAGAAGAGGTCCTTTCCCACAGATATTGCAAGGGGCAGAAGTATGCATGGCGGAGCAGACTGAAGAATGTCATGTAGTGAAGTAAATGGAGGAAGAAGAGAAGAGACAAGACGTTTCACTATTACACAAAAAATGAAGTAAGAGGGGATAAAAGCAACGGATCATTTATTGTTCCGCCATCAAAGGGAAAAGAAAGAGGAGGAGAGCTAACAACGTCTGTTGTAGCGTACAGTTGAGATAGAACAGTAATCACTCTGAAAGAGGAACAGTTCCCTTATATACGACCAAGGTGACCTTCTAGAACATTCTATGACATCCTCCTATCTTTGTCCTCATATACACGTACTCATCTACATATGCGACAATTGCGCGCTCCAGCCCACTATTGCGCAGTCGAGATAGGAGCGCCGCGACGCAGCCGCGATGAAGCCCCAAAACATGGTCCAGATACCGGCACTCGTAGGAGCACAGATTTTGTCTTGGCGGCCGCGCCGCGACAGGCCGTATTAGAGCAGGGCAGCCTCGGCGCAGGCTTCTACTATTTACTACTGTGAGGCGAGGCCGTGCAAGGTTATGTTCATACTTCATTTTCTGTCTTTTTGTTCTGTTTTCCTCAATGTCGTTCTTCTCATCAGTCTACCTTCACTGTTTATACGCTATTGCTTCTTTTGTAATTTATTGCTACGTTGCTTATATTAAGGCGATGTGTTTCTTCTATAAACTCCCGTTGTTTTCTCTTCTTGTATGCATTTCAGCTTCTGTGGCCTCTTCAGAATCGTTCTTTATGTAAATTCGACATATAACTGCTCCTAACTCAAGTTTATTGCCACGTTGCCTACATTTAAAAGGTATATTTCTTCTATAAACTTCCATTTTTTCTTTTCTAACTTTACATTCTTATCTCCGATCGTCTCTAGATAGGTAGATGTTAAGAACGACTCTGAAGAAATGAGAGAAGATAAAAACGTTAAGCTATCAAAAGAAAGTTTAGTTATAGGAGTTTATAGAAGAAACATACCTGCTAAACATAAGCTACGTGACAATAAACTTGAGCTAAGAGCAGTAATATATCTGAATTGAAGCTATATTCACGTAAAAAACGATTCTGAACAGGCCACAGAAGCTGAAATGCAAACACGAAAAGAAAACAACGGGAGTTTATAGAAAAAAAACGCATGCCTTTAGTATAAGCAACACAGCAATAAATTTGAAAAGAGCAATAGCGTATACAAAGTGAAGCTAGACTCATGAGAACGACAATGAAGAAACGACAGAAAATGAAACATGAACATAACTTTGCGCGGTCTCACAATAGTGAATAGCAAGCAATAGAAGCATGCGCCAAGGCTGCTTTGCTCTAATGTGGCCTGCATGCGACGCGGCCGCCAAAACAAAATCTGCTCCCCCAATATGTTTCAGCGGCTTCTCTGGTAGCAAGGGTGCTCACTCGATCCTAACCACTACGCTCCACCGCCCTGCTTCCAGTGCAACCACTTACGCAACTGCACTGTGCTTCATGTCTCTTTGACTCTACTACAATACATCTACTGTAGTTTGAGGTACCAACCAAGCTTGAAGTAGATGGTTTGTATCGTAGACTCCTGCCAGGAAATCAGTAAAAATCCTAAGAAATCGAAGCCAGATCTTACCACTGTTCAGCATAGATTAAGTGTCACGTATGCTGGCACCTCCCGAAAGCCGGATCGTAGCTGGGGACATTAGGCGTCGTTTCCGATGTTTTGTGTGCAGTCCGCCCAGTGCACGCAAATCCTTACGACAAGCCAAAGTAATATTTCCTGGTTTTTCCACGGATGGATTATAGAAAGCGACTGTGGCGTAAGTGGATGGCGTGGAATATAATATTGCGTGTGCAACTACACAAAATGCGCACGGACTTACGACATGAAATAATATTTTCTGATTTTGATTTCTATCTCTTTCATATCTTCCTCTGCTTGTCAGGTGAGTATTAGTTCTCGACATTTCTCCCGCTCATTTGTTAATTCCATTGTTTTTCTTCTCCTTTACTTTTCTTTTCACATCTCCCGCTGTACCTTCTGCCATCCTTTGTTGTCGCATGTATATGATCGTGCGAACCATTGGATGCTCTGGAGGGGAAGCCTCAAGGCCTAGGCTTTGTTAGCACATCATACTCATAAATAATTCCTATTTATTCAGTTTGTACACATTTAACTTTAATCAACAGAAGTGGCACATTAAATAAATAGAGCTACATTTTTGTCATGCTACACATCACTTCTCCGCAACTCTGCTACGTCACGAGGGCACACGTTGTATGCATCCAGTCTTCGCATGTTGGACATTGAATCCAACAAATTCGATGGTTTGTGCTACCAGTGATAGGCTGCATCCGAAGGCATAAAGCACACGCGTCCTTCTCGTCCTGCGCACAGTCTGGGATCTCCAGGATTGGTTTTCGCTTAGCCTCTTCTACTTTGCGTAAATGGACACGCTAAAGAAATATTTTATACAATTTCTTCTTACATATGATTAGTTTCAGACCTTATGTAGTTTCCTTATCGGAGTCAGCGCTTGAGGGCAGCCGACCGAAGGTACGTCATGACGGCGAGCAAGGCGAGCAGTATCTCCATTCCTTCCAACATTCTCTGCCAACAAGCCTAACCTCTTGGTTAGTTCGTCCATTTGCTGCAGCACCTGCTCTATCTCCATTCCCGTGCCTCCCGTTGGTTCTCTCATCACTTTAAGCATACTTTCACGAGCTGATGCATACATCTAAACGTATATTTTTGGTTCATGACAAACATATGCGTAAATTAACTGTAAGAATCATTTCCATACTTTGGAACATATCTTTGTGGCGGTCCTCTACATCTGTCGAACTTCTTGCGACCGACTCGTTTTCCACATCATCTTCCACTACTACTTCCATCATCTCTTCGTCTCCGTCGCTGCTGTACGGTCCATTATGCTCGTTTTCAACTTCTCCATCAACTACCGAGGAAACGGCGTCTTGCTGCGAACGGCTTCCTAGCGACGTAGAAAGTCAGATCAAAAGTTTACGAAGATTAATATGCTGCTAGATTTATCTGACGTTGCGTACATCAGAGTTGCATGAACATGCACACAGCTTATTCCACTTTTCACATCCATAGGACAGGTGCAAGCAAACGCATAAGGGCATGCACCGCATCCTTCTCTTCGGCAATGATTGTTGAACTGGAAACAATCACCGACATGTAACCTTTAAACATTGAAGTTTGTTCTCAAAACCTTACTTCCTTGTCGCATGGACAATAGTATTCTTCCACGCGATATCAGTTACCGTTCTCTTTCACTTCCCAGGTTCCAGGACCAACAACAGTGACAAGTTGCTGCTGCCCACAATATTTGTTGACAGCCGACGTGTGCGCCTTGTGATGTTGCTGGAGCCTGTACCTTCCTTCCTCCAGCCCTCTCTCCTTCTAAATATCCTAGAGTGAAATTTATCGAACAGGAACGTCTTGTTTGAGATTCCAACCATAATTTCCCGGTCCTCTTCCAACTCGGTCGTAAGGGCAATGAGTAGTTGGAGAAGTCTGTCTATCCTCACGTTTGCTTTCCCTTCCAACATCTCATGCTTGAGTTTTTTATGGAAACGCTCACAGAGCATAGAAGTACTGACACAAGATCCTAACCGCCCGAAGGCTGCCCATTGGTCCACTCTATTGCTCCTGTGAATGAATTCAGCGCTAGATTGATATTTCAGTTTGAATGACAACGTACCATGTGTTTTCCATGTATGACGCGAGCGTGCTTTCATCATTTTCACGAACATACTTCAACATTGATGTGTATTGTGTTACGAAGACACTTCTTTCGCGAACAAGACAGATGTCTCGCATTTTTCTGAGGAATGGCTCGCTCAGGTCACGCTGAAAGAGCAGTATTCTAGTTCTTCCAGCTAGTTCCAGGCCATTCCAGCTACAAGCAATTGGAGTCAGACGAAGGCTACTTACGTTAACCACTTTCGCATTAGCATTCCTCTTCATGGCTTGCTGTACGTGCCATAGGCATAACAGCCGTTTATTCCACGACGATAGAAACACTTTACTGAAACCATTCCAAAATGTGTTGGTATCGTCCGTTATGAAGTTATCCGTGTGAAATGAGGGGAGCAACTTTTTCACGTGCTCAAACATCATCCCAACTTCTATATCAGTCATCCTGTCAAATAAAGTTGTAGAAGATATTACACTGTGAACCCACAATCTGCTTAGAATAAATCACCTATAGGAGACGAGGTACGCAGCTGGAAGAGCTCTATCCCATTCATACTTTCGGAGCCACTCTTTCTGCGTTGGATTTATGACGACTAAATGTATCTTGTAAGCTGCAACGCAGTAATTTTCTTTTGATGTTATTTACCCTGCACGAATCTATCTCCGCTGGCGTCTCGTGCTGGCCTGTAGAACTGGATGCCATCAGATTGCAAGTTGGCATCAACTCGTCTCTGAACTGACACCGTGTCCAGATGATGGAGTCTTCCAGGGTCTACTCGGCACTTCGAGGCAATGTTTCTAAGCACTTCTTTTGTCGATATTCTTAAATGCTACAGCTGTATGTGTGGTGTGATGTACCTTATATCTCGCGGTGTGATGAAATACAGTCGAGAACGGAGGCCTCCTCTTAGTTGCATTCTTACTTTTTTGTAAACCTGTCGGACGGTCAGACCATCCCGTAGTAGCGAGACTATAAACTGCTCAGCATTGTTATCAAGTCTCAGCTGAGATGGGCGGGCTTCATGTCCGATAGACAGTGTTCAACTGTCACACCATCAGTTTTCTCTCTCACCTAGAATTTGTTTGGTTTTATTACAGTTAGTATAAGGAATCACTTTCTGCTGATAGAAAATATAGTGCACATACGTTCATATACGCTGTGCAATGCTCCACAGACTTTTTCGTTTTCGCTGGGGCAGAGCCTGCGCGGAAAGAGCAGTGGCAGCGTAAATATGTGGTTCTGCCGAATTCCGTAATCTCTGACTTAGCTGTGAACCGGCTTATCACACCCGATCCCTTCGAGGCTAACTTCCAGCTCTTGAAGAGAAACACGTCAAGTAGTCTAATATAGATGCAAGTTTTCATACTACTCCAACCTGATAATCTTGCAGACTTTGGAAGTTGATGGTCTCGACCACGTACTCGTCTGCGTGGTTGGCATGCTGCTGATGAGTATGCTCTGCGAGCTCACGGCGATTCTACATATGCAAGAATCAGAAGTAGTCATCAATAAAAATGTGAACGACAATTATTGCACGGTCGTGAAAGCTGTGGACTATTAGTATAACTCACTTTAACCGTTTCTCTGCATATGGGACACATGATAACTCGAGGTGAATATTCATCGGCATGTTTTGTTCCTCTATGACGGCTCAGCCCACTGATGCTGTTGAATGTCGCATCACAGAATTCGCAGTTATAAATAGGCTTCCCCGATACAGCAATTCTCCGGCTCTTCTTCTAAGCCTTGAATTCCGAAATTTGGCCTTGCGAATATCCATGGACATCAACAAGGTGCCTCTCCATTCTATTTTTAGCCATGCCACAGACCGGGCATTCATTCATGGCAGTACTAGAATCACAACAATCCCACTAGTACACAAAAGAGGTGACGAAGTGAAAGAAGAAAAAATAACTTACTTGCGAGTAATATCCATTATGTAGATTGGAAATACGTTGGATTGGAAGTTGGAGCAAAGAAATTGTTCGACTAACTCGGTTAGTAACAACCTCTGATAATGACTTCCTTGCAGGCTTACATGACCTAATGTTGTTCTTCCAGATGGCGGGGTATAAAGAGGTCTTCTTTTAACACCGCTAGGCACAAGGTATACTCGTTTTATTGAGGGGTCAGCAAACGTTCGCGTAGACACACCTATTGGCTCATGCACAATATTAAGAAGAGTATCGTGCTAGTAATTCTTCTTAGTACAATTAGGTTTCATTAGGCCGGCAGTGCCCTAAAGGAGGTATCAGACAGAAACGTCACAGCATACATCAAGCTTCCCCTCCAGAACATCCAATGGTTCGCATGATAATGTACATGCGACAACAAAAGATGACAGAAGGTACAGCGGGAGATGTGAAAAGAAAAAGTAAAGAAGAAGAAAAACAATGGAATTAACAAATGAGCGGGAGAAATGTCGAGAACTAATACTCACCTGACAAGAAGAGGAAGATATGAAAGAGATAGGAATCAAAATCAGAAAATATTATTTTATCATGTCGTAAGTCCGTGCACAATTTGGGTAGTTGCACACACAACATTATATTCCACGCCATCCACTTGCGCCACAGTCGCTTTCTACGCTTTCTTTCTATACTTGTTTTTCCACGTCCTTTCCGCCTTGAGTATCTGTAAGATCGGTTGTCTTTCCTATTATTTCTTTGTTTTATGTGTTTAATAGGCCTCCTAGGTGTGTTGCTGTACATCCCCGCACAAATTTGTATTATGTGATTTCTTCTCAAATGTGCATTTTGTCTTCTAACGCATGAGGACTTATAACTTCAATAATTCTCTTCTTCTTCATGCTTTCTTCGACACCTTCCTCTGCACCTTTAGCCTTTCTTCTTCACGTTTCACCAAATATCATTTGCTGTACCTTCTGTCATCCATTGTTGTCGCATGTACATGATCATGCGAATCATTGGATGCTCTGGAGGGTAAGCCAGATTTATGCTGTGTCGTTCCTGCCTGATGGCTCCCTAATACGCTGTTGAATTAATGAAGCTCAAATAATGTGACTTTGGGTTTATAAGAACAACTACAAGTACTATACCTGTCCTAATGGTGTGTCTAAGCAAATAGGTGTCCACGCGAACCCTTATTGAACCTGAATACAACGGGATATATCTCATACCTAGTTGTGTTAAAAAAAGGTCTCTCTATAACCCATCATCTGAAATATTAGCAGTGGGTCATGAAGGCGTGCAAGTAGGTCACTACCTGAGACTGTTCGTAAGTTAGTCGAATGCATTCTCTGCTCTTCAAACTACTACTACTTCAATCTATATTATCGATGCTATTTGGAAGTAATTTTTAACACTATTTTGTTTCTCTTTTTATACACAAGTAATATTGTCTTGATTCTAGTGTTGCCATGAATGAATGCCCAGTGTGTGGTGTAAATGAGGGCAAAGAACTCCAAATGCATCACTTTGTCTTCCATGGATATTAGAAGGAACAAATTGTGGAATTCAAGTCTCAGAAAAGGAGTAGAGTTGCCGCTTCTGGAAAGGCAGTTCATAGCTGCATATTCTGTGACACAGTGTTCGACAGCGAGAGTGGACTTAGTCGACATAGAACCAGCAAGCATGCGGACGAACATTCAGCACCAACTATTCTGTGTCCTTTCTGCAGGGAGAATATTAAAGTGAGTCACATTGGTGCCTTCACTTTTTTGTTGAAGTGATTCTACTAGACTCATACGTGTAGAACCACCGTGAGCTCACAGAGTATGCTCATCAACAGCATGCTGAAGAATCAGACGAGTTGTGGTGGAGACCATCCGATTCCAGAATTCAAAAGTTTCCATAAAAAAACTCAAGCATGAGATGTTGGAAGGGCAAGCAAACGTGAGGATGGACATGCTTCTCCAGCTGCTCATTGCGCTTACGACTGAGTTGGAAGAGGAGCGGGAGATCATGGTTGGAATCTTAGGCAAGACATCTTTGTTTGATCGATTGCACTCTATATCATTTATTATGGTGTTCGGAAAGTATCTGCCGAAATATGGCAAAATTTCAAAACAACACGACTTTTTAACAACATTTTATTATTCGACGAAATAATCTCCATCAACGTCGACAATCTTCTGCCAACGTCTCACTAGATCACGGATTCCTTTGGCGTAGAACTCCGGCGACTTGGAGGCGAAGAAACCCCGAAGGTCATTTTCGAGGTGCTCACGACCATCGTAGCGCTTCTCTTCCAGGTGATGCTGATGCGATCGGAAGAGGTGGTAGTCGCTAAGGGCCAGGTCCGGGCTGTACGGTGGGTGCGGTAGAACTTCTTCGCGATGTGAGGGCGCGCGTTATCGTGCAGCAGGCGAACGTTGTCGAGCTTCGGGTGCTCTTTGCGGATCTTGTCGGCCAGTCTTTGCAGTTGAGCGCAGTAGACCTCGGCAGTAACCGTCGTGTTGTCCGGCAGCAGTTCGAAACTGTAGATCCGGCATTTCATCGCCAGCCCACCACGCACGTTTGCGGCTGTGGTTGATGCAGATGATCCATTTTTCATCTCCAGTGACAATGGTGTCCAGCCAGTCGATTATGCGGCTTCTGGAGAGCAGCTGAGTGCAGATGTCCAGGCGTCTTTGGCGGTTGCCATCGCTCTGTGGAAGCCACTGACCGAGCTTTTTACCATTCCGAGAAATCGCAGTCCATTGCTCACGGTGGACACCGAACAGCCAAGACTGGCAGCAAAATACCGCATACCTTCATATGGATGCTGCTCCACCAGATTCTTCAGTTCATCGAACGATTTTGCAGTCGGTCGACCAGAGCGAAGCTCATCTTCGAGTCTCTTGTTTCCGGCTTTGAAGCGCTGGAACCAGGCGCGCACAGACCGCTCAGAATGGGCTTCAGTGCCGAATACTTGACTTAAGTTTCGATGGGCTTCAGTAACGGGGTGGCCAGATTCGAACTCGTAAAGGAGTACGTCTCGAATATGGGTGGAATGTTCCACCATTATAAGATGAAATAGGCAAGGAAGAGGGAGCCAGATATGTTATGTATATACAAGCGGTAGTGTCCTTATATTTAATACGGGAACTTCCAGAACATCTCAAAAAATCTGCGCTACTGCGAAATGTTTGACAGATACTTTCCGAACACCCTAAGAGAAAGAGAGGGCTGGAAGAAGGAAGGTACAGGCTCCACCAACACCATAAGGCGCACGTTGGCTGTCAACAAATACGGTGGGCAGCGGCAACATGTCGCCGCTGTTTGTCCTGGAGCCTGGGAAGTGAGACACAATGGAAATTCGTATCGTGTGGAAGAGCACTATTGCCCATGCGACGAGCATCTAAGATTTCGAGAATAGACTTCAGTGTTCAAGGTTTAGATGCCGGTAATTGTTTCCAGATCTCCACGTCTCTAGGCCGCCGTTCGCAGCAAGAAGCTGTTTCCTCTGTGATCGGTGGAGAAACTGAAGGTGAACAATATGGACCTTACAGCAGCGACGGAGATGAAGAGATGATGGAAGTAGTGGTGAAAGATGATGTGGAAAATCAGGAGGTTGCAAGAAGTTCGACTGATATAGAGGACCGCCACAAAGATATTTTTCAAAGGATGGAAATGGTTATTGTAGTCAATTTTCGTTTTTTTGTGTCATAAACCAATAATATACGTTTAGGAGAGGGCGTCAGCTCGTGAGCGTGCCCTTAAACTGATGAGAGAACCATCGGAAGGCACGCAAATGGAGTTAGAGCAGGCGCTACAGTAAATGGACGAAACAAACAAGAGATTAGGCTTGTTGGCAGCGAATATTGGAAGGAGCGGAAACACTCCTCGCCATCCAGACTTGCCTTCGGTCAGCCGTTCTCAAGCACTGACACCGATAAGGAAACTGCGCAAGGTCTGAAACCACTCATATGCAAAAAGAAATCCTCTGAAATATTTATTCAGCGCTCTCTTCTACGCAAGGATGAGCAGGCTAAGCGGAAACCAACTGTGAACATACCTACGCGTGGGATAAGAGGGACGTTTGCCTTCGGATGCAGCCGAACAATGGCACCAGCCATCAAATTTGTTAGATTCAGTGTCCAACATGCAAAGATTAGATGCATACCGAATGCATCAGCAAAGTTTGTCCTCGTGACGGCACTAAACTGGACGAAGTGATAGATAGCATGTAGAATAACAGAACATGTGTGCAGTTTACTTGTGTATGAAGAAATATAGTTGTAAACATAAATGTAAACACAAATACAATCTGTGGTTATCTATAGTGTATAAACTTGGTACAACAGACATGTGAGCTTCCCCTCCAGAGCATCCAATGGTTCGCATGATCATGTACATGCGACAACAAAGGATGACAGAAGGTACAGCAAACGATGTCTGGTGAAACGTGAAGAAGAAAGGCTAAAAGTGTAGAGAAAGTTGTCGAAGAAAGCGTGAAGAAGAAAATTATTGAAATTATGAGTCCCCACGTAATCGCATGCATTAGAATACAAAATGTACATTTGAGAAGAAATCACATAATACAATTGTGTGCGGGAATGTACACCAACACACTTAGGAGGCAACCTATTAAACACATAAATCAAAGAAATAATGGAAAACAAAACTAACCTGACAGATTCTCAAAGACAGAAAAGACGCGGAGATCAAAATCACGAAATGTTATTTCGGCCAGTCGTAAGCGTTTGCGTGCTCTGGGCGGACTGCACACAAAACATCGTAAACGACACGTAAGGTCGCTGGGCTGCGGTCCGACTTTCGCAAGGTGCGAGTTCAATAATTCTCCGTCGTTGCTTGTGTACGTTCCACACCGCGAAAGCATTTGCGACACGCAAAATAATACCTTCTGGTTTTGATTTCTACGTCTTCTAGGTCTCCCAGTACCCATAAAGTAAGTTTTCTTTCTTGTGATTTTCCTTTGATTTACACATCCACGTGTTTGTCTCATGTATGCTTTTCCTGGATGTTTGCATGCGCGCCATATAGCATACTGTGGCTTTTTCCCCATGTAGTCTGTGTTTGCAACTTAGAAAATGTAGTTGGATGTGGTCACTCATTGGCGCCCTTATTTCTGGACGCTCTATCTTACCTTTTAACCTTTAACTTTAGCTTATATGTCATAGGTCCTATAAGGTTAGTGCTTAAATCTTAGGGCCTGACTGATTTAGTTATTTACCTAAAGGAATAAGGGAGCCACTGGGTATCCCACCTCCAACTACATTTTAACCCATGCGACTACTTCCATTATTATAACTTCAACCTCTTTCTTCTTCCTTTCCTTTTACATCGTTTGCTGTATCTTCTTTCACCTCTTGTGGTTGTGATATGTTATCGCATGCATATATTACACTTGGAGAAAAAACAACACTATAGGGGAATTCGATGCCTGCGGATGAGAAGATATTGCCAGACGGATATTTGTACCAAAGTTCTACGCGGGATCGGTCTACCGTGTTCTTCGAGGAAAATTTTTCTTATGGAAAGGAGAAAAGTATTCCCGAAATTCAGTGAGCGGAGTCCCTAATAGCGAAGATATCCGATTTAATGATAGCAGAACTATCAATAACTGGGATATCTTCGCTACTTTAGCCGGCTTTTGGGAAGATTCCGCAATGGACATCATCGACGAGGAATACGACCGGCTCGTTGAACACGTTCACGAGTGTACGAGGAAGGCTGAAAGTTTTCAAACTAGCAGGAGATGCGTCTCTCCGGAAACTCCTGAGCTAATACGTCAGCTATTGGGGCAGCAAGAGCAACAACCAACCATTAAGTCACGTCCGTGCTCGCAGGGCTTTGCGAAGACCTTAAAGAGAGAAGAGCAGAAGTGTTGGCTGAAGGTGCAAAGGCGAGAAAGCACATTCCCTATGCTTATCGAGACTTCGTCAATCACAACACGAAGATGAGTACTCTCCAGAACCCGAACGGAACAACTATTGAATCGTGAAAGGAAATAGAGGAAATTATTGACGACTTCTCTCTGATCTCTTGGAGCCACGTCCGATTTCCTCGTTATCATCTTAGTGAAGACGGATATGTCATTCCAAGTGCGATATTGTACCATGTAGGTGAGAAGTCTTACTGCACCCGGTCCCTACAGAATAAGATGAGAACATCTGAAGAACCTTCCGCCAATTCTTATCAGCACATTGTCGAAGTTCTTCACTCGTTAACCGTCGTAATGTTCCTAAGCAATGGAAGACCAGCGAGAGCGTGTTGTTGTATGAAAAGGGAGATCCACATGACATCTTCAATTATCGCCCAGTCTGCTTACTATATGTCATCTATAAGCTCTTCACACGAGTAATCCTAAACGGGATAGAAAGAATATTAGATAAAGGACAGCCACGCAAGCAACCAGGGTCTCAAAAAGGATTCTAACGATGAACCACAGTCACACTGTTTCGAAAGTCATCGAGATGTCGCGAGAGTAAAGGATGCTGCTATGTAGCTTCATGGGCTTAAAGAAGGCCTTCTACTTAGTTGAGTAGAAGCGATCATGAAAATTTTCGACAACCAAGGCTTTCGTATTTAGTACCTATAGGTACTTCGAAAGTTGTATTGTAAATTTACGACGGGATTTTCGCCATTGTTCCAGAATATCTTCACCGACGTGAAGAGAGGGTGATAAAATCTCATCTAAAATATTCATGGCCACTCTAATATATATTTATATATATATTTATATGTATATATATAGCATGATGTATATATATACGTATATATATATATATACATATATATACATATATATATATATATATATATATATATATATATATATACATCAGTCCAGAACGTCCGGCTAAAGCCGGACTTCAGACTTTCGGTGTTCGCTTCGCTCCCCTTCACTAATCAATGAAAATTAACAGTAGTGGCATTTTCTGAGAAATTGGACTTGTGTATCTCCAATTGTCTTTCTTCCTTTTTTATATTATAACTAAAAGCGAAAGATTTCATAGTCTTCATTCACAACGCGTCAGTTCTACATTTGGAGAACATTCGAACTTCAGCTTCAAACACTCCACACCAATATATACTAGACAAAGTTTAAAAGTATTACGCGAAATATTTGTTTTCCTCCTGATTTCTCCAATACTTATCACCGAATGATGTTTTAACATAAAATTACGTGAAAGACATCATCCTCCTGATAAAGATAACGTTCCACGTCAGATCACATAAACATCTTGCTACTATTTAAGCAGCCGTTTGCGTGCGTGTTTCCACTTTCTCAGAACGGCATTCCTACCAACTTGAGGCGAACAAAGAAGGAAATAGACACGCGGAGGAGTCGTAAAGGTGAAAAGCTAAGCGCTCATTCGGTTGCGACCCATCTATCTTCTGCGTCTTGCACACTAAGTTGTTGCGCACCAATAATCGGATTCACCGACGCCGTTGGATCCGTCGCACCCCATATTATAGCAGTCTGGCGCCGGCGCACCAGTCTGACGCCGCTGGACCCGTCGCACCCCTTCCATAGGTATCTTGCGCCGGTGGACCCGTCGCACCCCCTTTTTGAATCACACACACACACACACACACACACACACACACACACACACACACACACATACACACACACACACACACACATACACATACACATACACATACACATACACATACACATACACATACACATACACATACACATACACATACACATACACATACACATACACATACACATACACATACACATACACATACACATACACATACACATACACATACACATACACATACACATACACATACACATACACATACACATACACATACACATACACATACACATACACATACACATACACATACACATACACATACACATACACATACACATACACATACACATACACATACACATACACATACACATACACATACACATACACATACACATACACATACACATACACATACACACACACACACACACATACACATACACATACACATACACATACACATACACATACACATACACATACACATACACATACACATACACATACACATACACATACACATACACATACACATACACATACACATACACATACACATACACATACACACACGCACGCACGCACACGCGCACACACACACACGCACACGCGCACACACACGCACACACGCACACGCACACACGACAGAATAAGCCCGTTATTATATATCATGATACATGATCATGAATATCATGATATATATCATAATATATAGTAACGGGCTTATTCTGTCACGTGTGTGTGTCAGTCACGAAATTCAAAAAAGGGGTGCGACGGGTCCACCGGCGTCGAGTTGGTGCCTGGACGCTAGAAAGCTATAAAATGGGGTGTAACGGGTCCACCGGCGCCAGATACCTATAGAATGGGTTGCGACGAGTCCCGCGGCGTCGGGTTGGCGCGCCGGCGCCAGACAGCTATAGTAGGAGGTGCGACGGGTCCCGCGGCGTCGAACTGCTGTGTCGTGGTGTAGAAATATCGCACAGTAATTTCGTGTGCGTGTCGCGAAAGGTACATTGGACGTTGTAAAGGCTTCATAATCGTATCCACTTTTTGCGTTGCTTTTCACCTCTAAGTCTCCTCCGTTCTTCAGAAATGGAAACATGAGTGTCAATTGCTGCTTATATAGTAGCCAACTGTTTTCATGATCTGATGTGGAGCGCTATCTTTATCCATACGATGATGTCATTCACTTCATTTTATGTGAAACATCATTCTGCGATAACCGTTGGGAGAAACAAGAGTAAATCTTGTACTTTGAGTAATGATTCCAATTCGTGTCTATATTACATTGGTATAGAAAGAGTGCTTAAAGGTGAAGCTTGAATGTTCTCCAAATGTAGAACTGACGCGTTTACAAAGAAAATTATGGATCTTTAGCCTAAATTTTACAGAAAATGTTGCTATTATTAATTTATTTCCTTTAACCAGTGATGGCGAGCGGAGGGAACACCACAGAGAGTCTGAAGTCCGGCTTTAGCCGGACGCACAGACTGCTATATAATAAAGGGCTTATTCTGTCACGTGTGTGTGTCAGTCACGAAATTCGAAAAGGGGGGTGCGACGGGTCCAGCGGCGTCGGATTGGTGGCGCGCCGGCGCCAGATACCTATAGAAGGGTCTCGCGGCATCAAAATGGTGCGCAATAACTTCGTGTGCATGTCGCATAACGTAAATGGGATGTTTCATAGCCATGGCCACTGGGCGCGTTGCTTTTCACCTTTATGACTCCTACGCGTATCTATTTCGTTCTCCGTTCGCCTCAAGTTGGTAGCATACCTTCCTCAGAAAGTGGAAACATGCATGCAAACGGCTGCTTAAATAGTAGCGAACAGTTTACATGAGCTGACGTAGAATGTTATCTTTATCAGTTGGATAAATTCTTTCAGTCTTTTGTGCTTAAATATTATTCATTGATAACTCTTGGAGGGAAGCAGGAGGAAAACCCATATTTCGAGTAATGCTTTTAAATTTTCTCTATAATATATTCGTAGGGAGTGTTTGAAGCTGAAGTTTTAATGTTCTCCAAATGTAGAACTGACCCGCTTAGAAAGAAGGCCATGAAATTTTTTGCCTTCAATTGTAATAAAAAGATGAAGAGAGATTGTTAGAGATATACAATTCTAATTTCACAGAAAACGGCACTAATATAAATTTTTGTCGATCAGTGAAGGCGAGCGAAGCAAACACACCAGAAAGTCTAAAGTCCGGCTTTAGCCGGACATTCAGACTGGTATATATATATATATATATATATATATATATATATCATGCTATATAATAACGCCTTTTTTTAAACAGTTATTCACCTCCAGAAATAAGGACAGAGGATAAAATTCTGGCGTTAATCAATCCGCTTGGGATGCGCCCCACGTTCACTTCAATTCAGAATCGTTTCAGGTTCACGAACATGTATCTGGCATATGCAATGACTTGCGGTGGCTAGCCGATGTGTCAAGTCAGTGTTTTTATCCTCCCAGACAAGTCTGGTACCAATTTATCGACCCCGGAGGGATGAAAGGCTTGGTGAGCACTAGGGCGGATTCGAACCTCCGATCGATCGTGCAGGAAGCGGAACCTCTAACCGCTACACCTCCAGAAATAAGAGCGCAAATGAGTGCCCTCCACCTCCTTCTACCCTCCCAACTACACATTACCTCAAATGTTTGACGCAAATGCTAAGAATCTTTGAGTATGCTTGCAGTCAGATCTTAGTGACAGAATCCGTAGTTCTGCAGCGAATTTCTCATGCGGCAACGCTGACGCATGCCATGTGCCGTAAAGTTCGCTATCCCGGTGATCGACACTATTACACTATTTCTACCGGGACTAGAGATTTGTTGATGTACAAATTAATATTCAAATACCATCACGGAAATATATTCAACAAAAGCCATGATGTTGACCTTAGCTGAACGTCGACGTTAACTCATCTGGTATTTTTCTGCTTTTGCTTGAAGGACTGTTCTTGACTTGGTGCATGTTTACCTCATAGTCACGGAATCGTGCTGATCTCTTCAATGCGCAAAGCCCTGAACGACGCGTCATTCCGAATGAATTGAAGACTTGATTTAGATATGGAGATTTTAAATGGTCAAGTTACTTTGGTAACTAACTTTGAAGTTCTTCATCTAGTTAGCGAGGTGAAAAAACAGGAGGAAAAGAAGGCAAAGAATGACAGGAGTAAACATTTATCAACTGTCTTATATGAGGTGTGTGAGTTATTTTTCTGTTAATCCCAGTGTTATTTTTGTCCTATTTTTTAGACCGCAAAATACCTGAAGACTACATCTGCTCAAGAACAAAATGTTGAGGTCGTCGAAAAATTTATACGCGCTATTAGACCTTACAAGGTAAGACCTGCAAAACTGGATGTAACACATCACGTAACTATTAAATATTGTGTGCAGCATTTATAGTGGGTGAACTCTTTTCTTGCGTGACATTCAGTATGGTGCATTTCAGTTAACAGCAGCAGAGACAATGCAGATAATAAATCTTCGTCCCACAACTGCCGCAGAGGTGAGTACTGTTTCCAAATAAACTGCGTCGGCCAGCATTGGAGCGTTAGAAATTGTTGTAGCTTTTGTGGAGTTGGGCTTACAATATGTTCTTGAGCTTTGTGACATCTTCACTTTGTTCATCCACAATTTGTCACATTTCTTTAGAACTAAAATTCACTTATTTCCTATATCTGCTGCCTAATTCCTTCGAAAATACGGCGCATGAGGGAAGGCACCCAATTAACTACTTTGATAAATATGCCACAGTAAACTACAGTCCACACACGTGAACGTACTTTGGCTAAATGCAAATATACGCAAATCTACAGTGCAGCTGAAAAACAGTTCGGAGTGAAAATGATGAGAAATAAGAACAGAGATATGTTTCTCTCTAAACCCTGCACAAATTCCCTTGCACGAACTGTAATGGACAGATCCATTAACAACGACGAGAATGATTTTTTCGAAGAAAAAATTGATGAAACGCGCGCATGGCTTAATTGCTTGGTGCGGTAGTTTGAAGGATTCCAGTGAGTCAAAACGCATTTTTGCAAAACGATGCAATAGTGTTTTCCACGAGATCTATGTTTGGATTTTGTATGTGAACCTGCACTCACATTCAAAATCCAAACTTAAAAGCTCAAAAAGCATCTCGCTCTTTTCACATTTTGTTGCACGTGCTTACTGTCAAAACCAAGGGAAAATCCACAGTCCTGTAGGTATGTTAACAAATATAGCGGTGATGGAATCGATATGATATTAATATCGCATTCATATATTGCTCTAGGCAAAATATAAGGACAGATGTCGCTGAAAACCTGGCATAACGTAGATATCGACAGCACGTTAATTGCTTTTATCAAGTGTGGGTAATTAAGTATTGCTGAACTTTTTGTGTGTTTATGTTCGCTTTGAAAGTAGAATCAAAGAGATTCAACAAATAATGTCTGAGTTCACAACAACTTGTCGTAAACCCCACAAAAGTAACAACGGAGCGCTAAAAATATCAGTATACTTGTAATAACCAACAATACATGTTCGTGTTTCTTCAAGTTTGGTCATTACTTCCAACTAACATCTGCTGAAAGGCAGCACTCATAGAGAAGAAGTCTTTTTTCTTCATTTCTTGTTATTCTTTTGGCGGTACCGAAAAATCCGCATTCCTTGAAATAAACGTCGAATTACTCACTGGTTTACGAGTAATTGGCCCCGCCCATTGCTCTCGGTTCGTCCTTGCAAATGCGGGGTGAGCTTTGCAACTATTGTCGGCTGATAACGAATCGTTGTAGATTTGTCAATAACGGTGGTCCCTGTAGCACTTCATCAACCACGCCCACTTTAATTGTCTATATCTCGCACGGAGAGCCTTGTGTGAGAGAAAGAAAACGAAGTTTATTCCAAATTGAGCTTCTTGGGCTTTTTCTATTCCATAGTTGCATAGTAGTGGATCGTTGGGGAAGATTTATAATTGGAAACAGATTATGATTTTCGTGAATGCTGCCTTTAAAGGCAGTATAGGGGGATATGTTCGAGATTTCGTGAAGATTCTCCACCGTAGATAGGGTGTGTTCAAAGATATCACATTGAAACCGGGCGTACACCATCATATATCCAGAAAGTTGTAAGTAGTCCCCAGAATGACAAGTCAAGGCGAATAAGGTGTACGAAAACATGTTTTACAAAATTTGTTGCGCGCCATTAAAAAAATGAGAATTTCCGCGAACACCGCTCTAAGGGAAGCGTATCATGAAATTGAGGATGTTGGGATCCCTCCAATCATAAATAGTTATAACATATTCCACTTCTTCAGGTCAAAACTGCCTAAAACATCGTACCATTGTGAACATCCCTTTTAACAGACGAAATTAGTTGCGATCCCTCAAACGTTCGTGCTTAAAACGTCTGTACATATTCCAGAAGCGATTAGAACTGTTATGTTGCAGATCCAGTTAATTGTGGAGGAGAGTGAAGAACGGATCAAAACGGAGGAAAAACTCGAGTCGCTTGTTGCAGTACGTGATGTTTCCTCATTTCACCATTGACTCTTAAGTGAGCGGCCAATTTTTTTCAAGCATTTTTAAACTCTTTCTACTTCAAGCAGCGAAAAATTTTGGTTGTTCGCCCAATCACTTTGCTTCACTGTCAAGTTCAATTTATTAATCTGAATTTTATTTTTCTTTGCAGACAGTTTCTGAACTGTCTGCTAATAAAAATAAAATTCAGAACGACAATTGTTCCGCAATAGGAAACCACAGAAGGTATTCAAAAATAGGGCTGGAGCTGTCAACTTCGAACATACTCCTTATATTCATCGCATCCTAGTCTCCACTCATCAACAGAACAAAGTAAAGTGAATGGAACTTAAGAGAAAGTAGTTTTGTGAAATAAGCCTCAGGTGTATGTATGCCATACCAGATCTATGCTTTCTTTCTAAAATTTTAAAAAAATTCTAGATTTCCTTTCTAAAAATTATTTTGCTGTTTTTCTACATAAACTTTTTGCAGACTGTGATTGCTTGCCTGCCTCCACACATCATTACAACATCATGATTGTTTTGTATTCTTTGTGTAAATTGCTATTCCGCTCTTTTTTTTTGTCTTTTTAATAAATCACGCCTATAGCAGGTAAAAGATATATGTTCCTAAGATGAATATCTAAAGGAAGTAGTCATAGGGACATTTAGTTTGTGGCTGTCTTTTGGCGAGGAAAAATCTGCAACATTCCGTTAATTGTGGATGAACAGGGAGTAATTGTTACTTTAAGAGATGAATTTAAGACATCAGTTTACCTGTCGAGGGAACTCTACCCTGTAGGATTGACGAAATGAAAACTCGTAGATTTCATTACTTGTTGCGGTGTAAAAGCATACTTTGTCAAGTACATTCAACGTCAGAGGTATCAGAAGCACCCAATATATCAGCAATCCGCTGATGTACGTAGTGCTTCTCACTACGTCTGAATCTGGGTTTGTAGGTGCTGTTTTGATCGTCTTTATTATTTTTTTTAGAGAGTATGCTAGCCAAACGTTATTTTGCGCTCACTTTAGAGAGCGATTTGTCAGGCTGGAAGTGTCTGTTGGCCTTCTCCTAGCTCCATAGTTTGTTTTACTAGTAGGGCGACTCACTTTTACTAGTGGGGTCGCGTATACAAGTCTGATTGCTACCTACTCGTAGGTACCCTGTTTTAACTAAACGCAAACATTGCAGAAAGGTTCTGTCTTCCAGCACATCGCCAAAACCCACAATTTGAAAGGTCGACCGCCTGAAGCGAGCAAGGAATCGTTGGCAACACTGCGGAATCGCAGAGGACGAAAACTCTGAAAAAAAATAAGTGCTCACGCACCTACGGAAACCGCTGAAGACATCACCAAGGTCACCTTCTACGATGAACTCAATACGTTGATGTCTAAAATACCAAGCCGCAGGTGGTCATTGTCGGAATCGACGCAAATGCGAAGATGGGACTCGAACAACAATCCGATGTACTAGGAAAATGATATTATCTAGCGGAGCGAACGTCGGACGACCAACCGTCTGGTCGACTTGTGCGAATAGACGGGCCTCATCATCGCTTCCACGTTTAAGAGGACTCATCGAACCCTTTTAACGCGTGAAGAGCGGCGCAAGCGGAAGGTGAGGACTCTTAAACTTCAGCTCGACTACATTCTGATGAGGAACATTCCTCAGTCGGATGTCCGGAAGTCCAGAGCTGTTAGGGACATCGCATTCGACTCTGATCACCGTCCAGTTCTTCTCAACCTTAACATACGGTTTCATAAGAGGAACCGAGGAATTCTTTCTCAACCGAAAATCGACATGGCAAGTCTGAAAGACGATAAATGCAGAACAAATTTCCGCCAACATCTATCTATTTATGTTGGAGAATGGACCAGAAAGAAGCTTTGCGATGCGGATTCCTTCACAAAATGCATCCGGGACGCTGCAAGGGAAACACTTCCGGTTCAAATGCTGCGGAGGAAGTTTTCCTCTGCATCTGCGGAGACAAGACGCACATACAATTCTGTATGTGCCGCCCGCAGTACTGGTGATTTCCACTAGGAAAAACGAAAAGAAAAGGAACAAAACCGCGATAACGAATGGACGTCAAGAGCGAAGGAGTTTGAAAAGGAGTGGGAGGACAAGAACCCGCGGAAATTCTATGCTTTACTAAGCAGTATAGCGGCAAGATTAAAAGATGTTCAGTCCTCAACACTGCCAGCAGAGTGGCTGTCGGTGAAGGAACCCTTCCAATTTGGAGGGACCACTTCAAGACCTTGCTGAACCGGCGAGCGCTGTCAGTTGCTCAACTCGAGCACGTTGATAGACCGACAGATGCGGTTAACCAGGTGTTCATTGTCAGGAGAGTGATCAAAATCTGGCAGCGGTATTCGTAGCCAGTGCAATTAACGTTTTTGGACTTTGAAGCCATTTTCGGCTTTCCCCATCGAGCCCGCCTTCTCAACGCGCTCAGCGCTGACGGGGTACCAGGAAAGTTCATTCACTTGCCTGATTACATGGATCAACGAACGACCGCTGCAGTTCGAACACCAGCCGGATAGAAAACCGTTTGAGGTGGTAACGGGAGTAAGACAAGGGACAACGGCAAGACCTTGTTCAACTTCGCTGTCGATGAGATCATGCGAAGAAGAAGTCGAAGAGTGTCCTGCCGACATTGTCTTAGCACAATCAGAATGCTCCTTGACAGATCTCGAGAACGCCGACGATGTTATTATATTCGCAGAAAGCAGTACGAAACTTCAACATATTGTCAACCTTGTATGTAACCTCGAATCTGGCTGCAGCCCATGGACTACGTCTCCGGCCTGATAAATGCAAAAAAATGCGGATTTCTTCGAGATCTCGACAAGGAACAATTGTGGACGAACAACCGATCGAGTTCTGTTACCTGGGCTGTACGCTGAAGAACAACGGCAGCTACGAGAAAGATATTCAGCAAAGATGCGCTAAGGTCATTTCTGCATTTAATCCCTTAAGGAAATGCCTGTGGTCGACCTGCTTCAGAAGCGAGTTTATGTGTCCGCAATTCTCTATATCATGGTGTGCGGATAGGACTTCGGCAGCACCATCTACAGTGAAGGAAAGGCTTGATTGCACGGAAAGGAAGTTGCTTAGATAGTTGCTTGGCTACTTCTGGCTCAAGTTTTTTCCATTTGTTTCCAGTTGTATTCCAAAATGAAGATCTTTACGCGGAAATTGATGTGATAGATGTGGCAGATGGCACGTGGATGATATCAACATTTTGTACCGCTATCAGAAGTGACTATCGAAAATCGTCTTCGCTTCTTTGGTCATGAGGAAACCGTCTGATCATCTTGTTCAAGTTGTCTTGAGGATATTAATTGGAAAAGGCCTTCTGATCGTAAAAGAAAGTTTTGGACGGAGGTGGTGAAGAAAGATATGAGGACACTCGGTATGGATTAGCAGTTCAGGAGAGGTGTAAGGTTTCGCAGGATGTGGAATAGATAGCGACGAATGGATTGATTCTGTGCAAGCTTTCGCAGAAGATCGAGAAGGTTGGGCAGAGCTATATTCAAGGACGGCACTGCTCGGCGAAGATGCGGGCAGTCGCGTCACACGATGACATCCTCCCACCGATTAAGTCAAGTCAAGTAGGGCGTTTTTAAGATGTTAGTTTGCAGGAATTCGATTTCACGCTACGCTTATATGGCTGTGTGTGATTAGTGGTCCTCGTAATCGCAATAGGAACAAAATACTTCTTCGTTGATTCTCTTCTTTCGCAATCAACTTAAGGGAAACTCTACACACTAAAATTTATCAGCGACTTAGCAAGAAAACACGAGACAGAACTAGCGAGAAGGGACTTCGCTGGAAATTGTGGTCCTATTAAATAACACTATTAATGTGCAAAAATTGAGCTAAGTAATGCCACAAAAAACGACAAACTGACAAATAGCTCCGAAGAGTTCTAACGGTCGCTAACACCTGCAGCCTATGTGATAACCAGAAAGAGAAATCCTCAGCATAAGCCTATCAAAAAATTTGGTCATCTCAAATGGAACGGAAACATAGTTATGCAGAAGTTGAGAAGGAGCGGCAGTTTGTACCCAACAGAAGGCTCTAAAGAAAGAAAAAAAAAAACAGTTTAATTGATATCATTCTGTTCCTGAGTATTAATGTTTTTAGCTCTTTGCACTTGTGCATGTGTTATTTAGAGCCTATTCAAAACCTTCAAAGCTCAATAAATTCTGCACAAGATCTATTCATAACAGTGCAGAACACTGTTGTTGGTTTCACCAGTTCTACATTTCCATTGATTGATTCAACAAAACGATGACAAGTCGTTCTCATCCGTACCTCCTGAAGAATTAGCATAAGTAGATTATCTGCGTGAACAAGTGCTCACGTCGATGTTTTTTTTATATGTCTCGACATTTTGTTTGGTTTATTACATTTAATCTAGTACTTCATACCTGCACAGCTCCTCCGACTTTCAGTGGTCAGTTCAAATTGTTGCCGCTGTTGTTGAGAATGTTTGATTTTTGCCTATGAGCTCTGGTTTTTAGCTAGTTCTCTTTGCACATGCAAGTTTCCACTACAGTTACGCATAACAATTTGTTTAATGTGTTAGTTATTGCCGTACGTCTTGAGCGGTTTTTGTTGAAATTTTTGTGTATGAACAAGTGGTAGTGTATACTAGCCGCATTTGCATGGCAAGTGTCGTACAAAACTAACCACTTTTGTTGCGCGTCTGCAGCGTTCTATTGCAGTTATGGCGAAGATGATAGATTCGACTTAAAAGTAAACTACAAATGTGATGATGTCTGTCCGATTCACATCTTAGATATTGAGGGGAAGCAGTAATACTACAAATTTGTGGTGAAGATGCAGCTGTATTCATAAACAAGAATGTTCTAAGGTAGTTGAAGGTGGACAGGGATCCGATGTTGAAGTCGGCGGAGCCTCTTTCGGGAAAATTTCAGACGTAGAGCCTAAATAAAATACTAACATGTAGAACTTGAATCTGAACGCAGTTCTCTTAAAACAAGTTTACGACTCTTAAAACAGCTTAAAACAAGTTTTCAAGTCTTAAAACAGAATGGATAGAAGTCAACGAATTTGAATTTTTGACTTCTATCCATTCTTAAAAATTTACCTTTAGTTGGACCTCCCAAAGTCTGTTTTGAGGCTTTAAAGAGATCCGTTGGGTTAAGTAAAACCTTAAAGAAGACTGTTAGGTTTGAATGTTCCCATTAATGAATGGGATACTTGACTGACGATGCGAGAAGTCTGATCATGGCTGCTGCTAGTTCAGTTGATGAGTTCTGATGATCGCCTGGGACCGCCTAAACCTTTCCCCCATTCGTCCTGGAATCAACACAGCGTACGACGTTCACATTGCGGCAGAGCGATGGAAACTGTAACGCGCCAAGTTGTGATATGCGAATAAGGTAACTCGGACAATCGATATTATCGGTTAACGGAAAGCAAGGAGAAGAAACAGATGCTATTATTCATCTGAAGCAAGTCATCTCAGATGGTTATCATTACCGACAATTATCTCCTATGAGGAACTACACCCAGTCGTTATTTGTAAGAATTTTTTTAGGGTGTAAAGGTTATGATCAAATGCATGCTGCAGGGGAAACCATAAATCCATAGAATTTCACACATCGTATTTTTTTTTGCATATTTTTTAATATCTATTCTATACAAGATTGCAGCGCATGGAGGAAATAAAGACAGACAGGAAACAAAGACGGACAAACAAAGAGAGAGCGGTTTATGTCAGGACTGTTGATAAGCTAAAAAAACTTTCAACCAAAACATGTCAACGTTGCACCTAGCCGAATTTCCGAAGCGAGGTACCCGGATCTTCCAAAATCATCCCTTGGGCTCTTTAAGTGATCTCCGGATCATTCCTGTTGTTGACTATTGATTTCTGCGTATCCTGAATTTTCTTCGCTGTGGAAGTGGATTAGCTCTCGTCGAACCTCCGTTGGACCGTATCTCTCTTCGCATCGTCAGATACATGCGTTTTTGGTACCTGAAGGTATTAGTAATTTCGACGTTCTCCCTGCACGACTCTATCGTCGCCGCTCGTCCGGATTCTAACGGCATACTCTGTTTATAGAACACACGTGAGATCTCCTAACAGTTGTTTATAATCGTATTTTTATGGAATTGAACTTCATGTAATGCTCCCTTCATTTCTACATATTCTACGCATAAAAAATCAATATGATTGTTAAAGGCATCACCCCACGAATCTGAGGTGGTGCAGATTTCAGGTGGAGTATTCGTATACAGGATGGGAGACTACGGAGAGACTGCAGAGGGGGTGATTCCGTCCATTTCTTCCTAATTGCCATAAAGAACGGCCCGGAAGATACGGCTTCATTCGCTTTGGCGCACCATTTTGTACGAGAGGTTCGATTGGAGCGCGCCAGTCTTGTGCGGCGCCGCATCTTCCGGGCCGTTTTTTACGGCAATTAGCAAGAAATGGACGGAATCACCTCCCTCTCCGTAGTCTCCCAACCCGTATACGAATACTCCACCTGAAATCCGTACCACCTCAGATTCGTGGGGTGATGCCTTTAAGGCGTATGAGTATCATCCAATTTCATCTCTAAATCTTCGACAAACGTCTTACAGGCAGCATACCACGAATCTGACGTGCTGAGGGAACCTGCAGGAAAGGCCACCCTTCTGCACTCGTCGCGTCTACGAACAAGCGGTCGAGAATTGAAGAGGTTTTCACGCCAGCGTATTTAAGTAAAAGCAAGGAATAGCCTGGTGAGGGGACCGGAACGTGCACATAGGAGAGCGTTCTAGCGTACTCCGTAGCGATTTATTCTTCGCATCAAGTGAGTCCGTGAAGAATGCCGTGACTGCACGATAGAGCGATGATTCGAAGCCGTTCTAGTGCCAACTGAACTAGATTACATTCAATATTATAACTTCAGCGTTCTTCTTCTTTACGTATCTTTAATATCGTTTACTCTACCTTCTGTCACATTTTGTTGTGGCATTTTTTTACATTGAGTTTCTAAAAATTATATCGTCTAAATGGTAACCGTGACGATTGGCACACATTTGGAGCCATTCTTTTTCTTCATCCCTTTCTATTTCTTCTTCTCCCAACGTTCCTGTGGCAGTTCTTAGTTGCTGCCATTTCAATGTACTTCATGTTTTTTGAAAAGGAAAAGTCGAAAATTAGCTGAAGAACAAACGGCAAATAAGAGAATCGGCAGTTGTCAGAAGCGAAGAATCGCCAAGTGGTAGAAGAAGCAAATTTGCGTGTTCTTAAAATATTGATACTCAAATATTCCATTTTTATTCTATTCTATTTTTGTTCTAAAATCTATGAAATGTCCTTAAATTCTGATTAAATTACAAAATACGAAGAAAAAAGAAAGGAGTCAGGTGCATAGGTCGAATTGGAGAAGAACGATGGAAAAGAAAAGGAAAAATCAATATTTTGTTCTGACAATGGGACTACGCAGTTTCGACACCGGCTGAGTCACATTTTTGCAAAAGAGTTAGACATTTGAAACCACTTCAAAAAGACCAGGAATTTAATTAAACGCAGTGTTCAGCAGTTTAAAAGTAGATTTAATGGAATTTAATGACCAAAAAAGTTTAGATTCTGTGCACATTGTTAGCTCTGGAAGATCGCGAATAACTTCGTCAGAAGAGGATCAAATGAAAAATCTTAGGCAGCAAGAGGTGGAGGTATAATTCAAAAGCAAACACATCGCCGTTTTTTTCAAACGTCCTTATCTTTTCGGAATTTTGATGACAAAAATGAGGAAAATTTCCATTTTTTCCATTTTTGATAGGTAGAGAAAATCCTCAGTTACAGCATACTCGAAGAAAATTTGCTTTGCTCTAAGTTATTCTGAGTTATTAAATTTTATTCAAGATAATAGTTCAAGTAATTCAAGATAATAATTCCAGGCGCGCGAGCAAAAATAGGGATTTTGGCAAGTTTTACCATTTGAGAAAAACGGAATGGCGTCCAAAAAAATCACTCATATATTGGAATAGATGGGCCAAGGAAATCCCTGTGTGCAAAATTTCTCCTCTCCGGTCCGTTTCTTTCTTTCAAAATTCAGATGAGAAGAATCCAAAAAAAAAAAAACGAAATTCCAAATGTTGTCCCGTCAAAATTCCAAAAGGACCAGAACGTGGGAAAAACAGTGATATATTACGATATGAATATTTTTAGGGCAAACCTTCTTCTCTGGAAAACTACCTAAGATTCTTTGTTTGGCTCTCTTGTGAAGAAGTTACTCGCGATCTCCCAGACCTAACAATGTGGACAGAATCTGAGCTTTTTGGTCGTTAAATTCGAATAAATCCACTTTTAAAGTGCTGAACACTGCGTTTAATTGAATTTCTCATCTTTTAAAGGCATCACCCCTGCGGTGGTAGGGGTTTCAGGTAGATTACGCCTATGCAGGGTCGTAGACTGCGGGAGGAGGGTGATTCCGTCCATTCTTTCCTAATTCCGGAAGATGCCGCTTCGGGCGTTCCGAGGCGCTATTTCCTATAACGAGTTCGATTGGAGCGCGCCAGCTGTGTGCACACGCTATCTTCCGGGCCGTTTTTTACGGCAATTAGTAAGAAATGGGCGGAATCACCCTCTTCTCCACAATCTACGACCCCGTATAGTCATAACCCACCTGAAACCGGAACCACCCTAGATTTGTAGGGTGATGCCTTTACGTAATCGTCGTTGGTTGCAAGATAAAGATGGTAAAGACGGTATTTGACTCAGCTGGTTGTCGAACCTGCGTCATCCCATTGTTGCCTTGTCAACACATTGTACATTTTCAAAACAAAATTTTGGAACTTCCATCCTGTTCGACGCCTGAAACTATATATAATATTATGTTACTTATGTAATCATTTAATATCATTTTTTCTGTAATTTTTTATGTTCTATGTAATTGTCTAATACTACGCAATATTTTGTCCTGGTTACTGGTTACTATGCTACCCTCCATTCACTACTGCACACCGCACACTCCCTTACGACCCATTCCCTTGCGACTCCCTCCCTCTACGACCCCCGATGGAATAATCCCATCATACGCTTGACCCTGGTCTTGCGATACCTCAGAGATAGAAAGTAACAGGAGCTCAGAAGCAGCGTATCCAAAGAAGAACTGGACAACCGGCCTACTGATTGTGAATTGCAATGGAAAAAGTGACCTGCTATTATGCTACCACTTTCAAAGGATCCCTACGAAGTTCTTTGGTAGTTGGCAATTCAGTAGCGAACATCTCTTCTACCCGTTTATATTCCGTTTCTTGAGGGATCTCGCAACCCAACAGCCTTCGTAAGGGCGACACTCATTCAACCCAACTTCCCTCTTTAGGACCACAACCTCGTGAATACAAATCATCGTGCGAATAAGAGTTGTTGTATGAGAAAAATTACTTAATTTAATGATAATTAATTTACTTCTGGCAAAAAAGTGATAGTTGGTCGATCAAGATGATTACGCTAACCCAATATCTAGCGGTACGATCGTGACTGATGAAGAAAAGAAGAGGAAAAGAAAATTAACATTGATTTTGAGCCTTTCAAACCAATTAACGCTTCGTTATATCTCTGCGATAAAATCTCAAGATCTGTATGACTTTGATCAAAGTCGAATAAATCAGCTTGCCGTTTACAAAATTTGATTTTGACACACCTGAAAATCTGAAAATTCCCACTTTCTTTCATGAAGGTACCCTGTAGGTAACATCACTTACGTTTGACGTTCTCTCTAAGAGAGTCGCAGAGCTTTCGCTGTCCGAAAACATGTGGACAACATTTTCCTATATGCGTACACATAAAATGAAGCGTTAGAAAGATATGCTGCTTCAAACAAGATTTGAAATTGGCATGAATTTGCGAGAATACATCTCAAACTCAGCAGAAGTAAACAGAGCTATCCCAGAAGAGGACAGAGCGCTGACAGGTAACATAAAACTTCTTGGCGTCAAATATGACACCAAATCAGACGGATATGTGATGAAAGTAACAATTCCACAAAAAGAAAAACTAACCAAACGTGATATTGTAAGCCAGATAAACTCGATTTATGATCCTATGGGCCTCAATTTATGATCCTATGGGCAAGCCCACTGATCATTAAACTGAAATCTCTAATGAGAGAAATTTATGATGCCGGGATCGAATGGAAACAATACTTTCCGCAAGAACTCTGTATTAAATGGAATTATAAAAGTGGGTGACTAGAGACCTAGGGGTTTAATCTCCTTAATTGAACAGACCGAAACGATGGTTCAGTGGAATGTATTTATTATATAAATATAATTAAGCAGAACAGCTGCAAGCGATGTGATCGAATGAAAGAGTGGGCAGAGCGTTGTCTGCCGCACTCTTGGACCGTACAAATCGTTATGCCATGAAAATAGCCATAACAGCAAACGGTACTTTATACTACGCCCCTTATCTATCATCGGGGTCGATGATACTGCTGCGGGCGACAACACGAAATCAATAAATTACGACAACAGTTTCTAGTTCGACAAATCTTTTCCTTCGTACGGCTCGACTGTTGCGGTGTTTGCGGAGTGGCTTGGATGGTGCGTTGACGTTGACTTGATAGTGACTTCTTGATAGTGAATTGCTGATGGTGGCTTGAGAGTTCGGCTTGGTTCAGATGCGTTGATGACGACTGGTGGCTTGCTGATGGTTTGTTGATGACGATGACGGTTGGCGTTGAGCTAGTGCTTACTTCTTTTATGGCCGCTTCGTGGGTGGCTGCGGTCTTCTGGAAGAGCAAGCAGGAAATTAAGGCTAACGCGACAATTTCCACACTTGACTCCACATACGTCCTCATGTGCCGTTTTTAGGCAGAGGAGGCACTGGTTCAGCTTTGTCGCCTGTGCTGGTTTGGAGACTGAATCCGGTAACCGTGGAGATCTTCCGGCGTGGTGATTGTCACGATTCTCGTCCACGGTACATAATACGCAGCTGGACTTAGAATCAGTCCTTTCCAGAAGCGTTTGGCGTTTCCAGAAGCATTTTTCGAGCAGTGTTGTTTTGATAATGTGGAGCATGCATTTCGCTACGAAAATTCGAGCAATAGGCCCTGCTATCTAGGTTAGGGCACCAAGCACTAGTGTAGAGATAGCTGCCACAGCTAGCTTCCAATGGTTTATGAAAGTTTTGAGTAGGGGGCTCACGTCCGACATATTTATGTCCGCGAACCACTGGTGAGTCTAGCTAACTGTGTGAGACTTGTGGTCGAAGATTTAGGAGTTTTGCACATGTATATGGTAGTACAGGTTACCTGTAAGTCCGCAGCACAGATTATCTTTTCTTTTCTCTGCATCAACAGCTCCTTTTCCGTAAATCGCAGGTCCGAGTACGGTGCTAATCGTATATCGATTAGCATAAAACCAGGGTACACCACCCGTTGTCAAGGGGTGAAACCCAAAATTTAGATGAGTTAGAAACCTAAATCGCACAAAATGACGATGGCGAACAAAACAGCAACCATAATGAGAATGAACCGAGCATTTCACAATCAACGTTGCCAAATTCAGTCGACTCGGTACAGAATCAAACAGAACAATTCCGTTATTGATCGATAAAACCTCCTCAGGCATCCTTACCGAAGCTTCACGGAGATGCTGAAGATTTCGGCGAATATTGGGCGATTTTTGAGACACTAGTTCACAAAAGCAAAGAGCTAGATGTCATAGAAAAAATACTGCTACTCAAGGAAAGCTTGAGAGGCAGAGCTCAGGCTGTCATAAAAGGCATAAGGCTGATTCCAGAAAACTACAACTGGATCACAAAAACATTGCAGGAAACATACTGCAGTAAAACCACAAACAGGTCTCAAGTAGTGCAAAAACTGGTTAATATGAGACCGGCTAACAACTCGGCAGATAATTGTCCAGCTGTTTTCGATCGAATACAAGTCTTGGTCAATCAAACGATGTTGACAGGATATGATGTGCGAAATACCTGTGACCCCATGTGGTGCGAAACCATCATAGCAAAGTTCCCAAAGGACACCATAAAACCTATTCTTATATCTGGCCAAGTCCTCGAGGAACAAACGAGGACCTTCTGGCGCAGATAAAGAAAGAAGTTGCCGCAAAAGGTCATATCGAGAACAGATTGGGTCACTCAATAAACAATAATGTGAGTACCTCAAAAGAGAAGTAAATTAGCCAGCGACCTTAAGCCAATGAGTGGTGCTTATTTTGCCACAAGGGTCATCATCCACCAATGTTGTGCAGAACAGTGATTGACCAGTACAATCGACGCAAAGTAATAAAAGATGATAACAGATGCTGGAAATGCTGTTCACCTAACCATACCAGCAGAACGATTGATTGTCAGAAACCAGACTGTTATCAATGCGGACAAAAGCACCATCCCAGTGTATGCTTTGTACTTTTCAATGAATAGCATTGTTTAGTCATCAATCAATAGCATCATGTTGATCATATGCTTAATTAATTGCACACGAAATGCAAAAAGGAAAGAAACTCCGAATTCCACATCCCAAAGAAGAAACAGTTCCAATGAAAACATTCAATCCGCATCCGATCAATATACCGTCCACTTTGTTCATTTGTCACACTCTTGGCAAGGTAATTACATGTCAGCATGGATGTATGCACCATAGGGTAGAGGTAGTGTGCAAAATCGCGGAAACTGCACTTATAACTACAATGAGGAAGTTCTATTCAATAGGATCTACTCCAATCTTTGTATTCAAATTAATCATGCTAACAAAACTATCGGACTTATAAAGATACGTTCGAGACCAATGAAACCGTCCTGTTCCAAAGTTTCATTATTCTTCACTACAGAGACGAAACTCAAGATCTACCACACAACAAGATGCTCGCAAATGGGCTCTTCCACTCAATCTAAGTGCAGTAGAACTAAGCTGGACGAAATAGTTCCTGAGTTTAAAAGATCATCTGCCTATCCAGGATACTCAATTTGTGGTAACTTATACGGCAGTATAGCATGCGGGTGCTTCCTACCATTTTCAGCATGCACGTTTCTAAGAATTGCCCATGTACCGAAAGAGACACAGACTGTTTTTGAAGTAGTAAGTTGCATGGAATGGCAACCAGTAATCCAAATTGATGTTGATTTCATGCTTTATAATAGAGGAAAGCTGAAATCTTTCAGTTTACAACCTTATGTTACACAAAAGTATGATGAATTATCGTTGACAGTCATTTCTTTGCAAAAACCTCGTTCTCCATTGATGGACAAAAGATTCGCTGTAACCCCACTGGAGGCTATGATGCTACCAGATCATTATCAACTTCCCGTCGAATGCGAGTCAGAAGCATCTGCTCTCGATGCCTTTGTGAACTGCACAAATCGCATGACCTGTTCATGCGAAAACATGAAACACGTCAAATATGTCAGTGTTCACATGATGCACTCCAAAGTTTGAGGAAAGAAGTGTCAAATGTAATGCCCATACACACTCCGTTCACAGAAATCTTCAATGATAGCAAAGAAATCTATGCGCTCTCCAAGCAAGGAGAGATCACTCTCGCAATAGAGTCCAATTTGCTTATTGGCGGCACGGACACAATCATTCAAACATGTGAGATCTCGATTCGTGTGGTCAAAGCACTCTTCGCTATCTTCGCTACAGCTGTAGCGAAGGCACAAGAATTGATTTCCTTTGCAAGTCATCAATAAACTCGTGGGTTACAGTACAGTGCGAGAATCACGTTTTCCCCATTGAGTGTGGTCCAACGAACACTTCTGTGCAAGTTCTTCTAGATTTCGAGTATTCTGTAGTATCACAAGTGTGCCGCACATCATGTGATGGCAAGAATGTCACCTTTGATCTAGAAGGAACACTTGTACTATCCAAGGAGCAAGAGAAATGTGTTCTCGCAAGCACAGTGCAAGAACTGGATGCAGAGGATTCATTTTCTTGTTTTGATCTACCTGATCTAAATCCACTAATAAATGCCATAAAAACGAGCTGACATATAGCCCTTACGGCATGTGCTACGTTGGCTGTAGCCACTGGTCTTATTTGTACCAACCATAAGTCAAATAGTCAGTAGTCTTACTGCCTATGTTCGACTGTCTTTGAATCTCGGCATGTTGAAACGTAGTTTTTAATTGATTTCTTTGAGCTGTAGCCATGATTGCTATTGATCGTCTTTATTAAACAACGGCTGACGTTTCGGCGTTATCGCCTTCGTCAGAGCCTGGAAAATTCAAAGCCATTAGTGATTTATCCCCTCAAGCGCCTCATCACCCTACAGAAAGCATCCAAACGGCAAACTCAAACAGTAACACATTGGCTACTACTAACCTCATTAGCTAGACTTGTTAACGCAGCAGACCACCACGTACCACAACCACAAGTCACAAGGGTTTTATATAGGGACCTCACGGCCCGCCCCGTAGATCAGAACCCGCATAGGTCTTGATATGGGGATAACTCGTTTGTGACAGCAGTGCAGTCATCCTTCTTGTTCATTTTTGGACTTTTGGTGGTTATCCAAAAGGCCTCTAGTGCTGTGATCTCGGACTGGTAGGATAATATATGACCTTCTACCTCTACTTCGGAGTTTGGATGACATATTCTACGGTGTGCTCCAAGTGGGGTGAAGGTTTTAGATTTTGCGAGTCCATCTAGATGCTCCTTGACCCTTATGCACAGTGGACGTCCCGTTTCCCCTATATGATCGTCACCGCACAACTTGCATGTGATACGATACACTACTCCTGATATCATGCAATCACCCTCTCTGCCATACGGGCAAACCACGCAGCTGGGAGTTGTACAGAGTCGATCATACACACGACTACGTACCAGCTGACCCTTGAGGTTTGCTGGAGGTATTTCCACAACCCTCACGTCATTCTGTAGATCCGCTTTTCGTAGACAGCCCCATACCGCTTTACTCATATCATCAGATATATAAGGTAAACAGAAAGGGATCTTTTCTGGGCCATCCACTACTTTGGATACTTCGAAAGGGGCGTCGTGCTTGTCGGCTAGCACCATGGGCCAGATTTACAGACCATGTTTTTTTTCCTGGCTACTCGATGAGACTCTTGCCGCCGTTCTGTACATGTTACCTATAACAGATTTTTTCATTTTGCTGGGATGCGCTGAAAGATAGTGGATTAAGATGTTCTTGCTACTGGGTTTCCGGTACCACTTAGTTTTACATATCCCATTCCGCAAGTAAATGTGCACATTCAAAAAAGCCAACCAGTTGTCTATCGGTCTCTCCCTTGTGAAAGTAATGTGCGGACACTACTGATTGAGAAGATTGAAGTAAGTGTCTAGTTCTGCTTGAGTTGAGCAGACGACGCAGCAATCATCTATGTAACGATAATACAGCTGTGGTTTGCTGTCTATTATAGGCTTTTCGATCTTGGCCATGAAAACAATGGCGAGAGTGGGTGCCAGCCTTTGTCCCATAGCTAGGCCTCTAAGTTGCCGGTGATACTGTCCCGACCATCGGAAAATAGAAAGTCAGCAACACACAACCCAACCCTACGGTAAACAACAACTTTCGAGTGTTCGCAACATTGGTGTATTCCGTTTCGGATACCACTAATGATAGGTCTCAGTTTAAGTTACAGCTCAGAGAAATCAATTAAAAACTACGTAGTCTTACTGCTGGTCATAGTAAAGCCGTTGCTATCGCTCACCATAATCAAATTCGCTTCGAGAATCTTATGTTCGATAGTGAACCTGTTTAGCAAGATCACTGGATGGTTAATTTGCAAATGCAGGCAATAATTCAGCTGATCATAACAAGCACATTTAAAACTTTAAAAAAAGTAAAAACAAAAAAGATTACTAATCCCACTTATGAATCTGTCCCGCCGAAGGCCGCACATTTGAAAAATAGGATATGGTAGCTCCTAAACGAGATCAACTATGAGTGCTGTGATCTTCATAGTACTCTTAGTTGTTTCCCGGACTCCAGAGGAACGACGCCGACCTCAACGCCGTCACCAACAAGCGACAATAGAACGACGCCACTACCGCCGACTCCAACAAGCCGCAATGGAACGACGTCATCGCCTTCGCTGACTAGCAAGCTGCAATCGAATAAAGCAAATATTGAGACCTGTTATCCGGTGATCTTTGTTATAACACCGGTTTCAATATTTTTAAATGTGTGAAGCAGAATGTGATGGTGCTAAGGAATTTCTAGTTTCCTTTTTTGCACTATATATTGTGCTTGGGCTTGTGCCCTAATATATTGTGGTTCAGTGGTAGAATATTTATTAGTAAGCAAGATAAGACCGTGTCCTCACCAAGAGCCACAAACACAAGAATGCTCCTTGTGAGCACTCGTTAATGGAGAAGCTACGTGGGGGGTCATCTTTATGAGATGACCGCCAAAAAGGTAGGTCTTTACAATGTCGAATGTTTGCACAAAGGATCTGTGGTAGTGTGCACATAAGCATAGAATAATAATGCAGAATTGGGGTCCTGATCCGAATAGGACAATCAGGACACATTAGGCTATTTAACAATGGATGCAAAGATCTAACTTCTGACAGGAATTGATCCTTTTTATTGAGCGTTCCAATAAAAAGAACGCTGCACAGCGCCACACCATCAGACAACTGCTCGATCACAACATAGGACGTCTCATCAAAGTATTCCTCTAACTACTAGAACCAAATTTTGCATCTCATTATGGGTTTGTTTAACGGCAACTACTCTCTCCCTTTTCTCTTTCCTCTATTCACATCTCTCCTCCCAACGCGCTTTACTCTCCAAAGAAATTATTTTAGCATGACGTGAGTGCTTGCGTGATGTGTGTACACTGCGCTTGGAACAACATATCCTACGCATTTCTCCTTGCTCTCTCGAGTGACTTTTGTGTGCTCGTACGTAATGAACTTGAGAAGAGCATTTCTTTGTTTCCTGGTGCTTTATACACTACGATTCCTCTCAAGCCTAGCAGTTAATTTCTCTAACAGGATGTAAAGTTGCAGATTACAACTCCAATCGGTTTTCTTCCAGTGTTTGATTTAAGATGTCCAGACGAAGTAGAGGAACGGCGAACGCCAGAGCGAGCACCGAAAGATCGGACAAGGACATGTGGGTTTCTTTTTTGTGAAACACCTCTTCTTAAAGGGCTAAGTTAAATTGACCTCGACGACTTAGATGGATGCAGATGTCTCATAGTTTCTAGTTAATCCCACCTAGTTAAGGTTCGAAGATGGGCCAACTGTTAATTTTGAAGAAATGTTGGAGGGGATGAATGACATCAATCGCGATCTCGGTGAACGGTTACGACGACATTTACAGTTCTTTTTTATGGATCCTCTCGAAAAGTGGAAGGTATAGTTGGGTTTGTATCCAAACTTACACTCGGCTGCAGGAGACTCCGCCCTTTGGACCAATGCTAACGAAATTCAAAGTGGTGCGGATAACTACTTCCTCCATTGTTCCAGAGGAATAGAGTGAGGGAAAGCTATAACATGAATGTTATACGATGCATCACTCCTGCCATGATATCAAAGTTAGGTAATACAGGAAAGTAAGGAAGTATGATATCCGAACTTAGAAGTAGGTAAGGGATGAAACTGGAACTTGGGCTTTTTGATCCTCATCTAGCTGTTAAAGACGATTAACTCGCATAACTACTAGCTGGTATCTTTTCTCCAGTTTTCTTCTCCGTTGTTTCATTTGTTCTTTGTTTGTTGCTGCGATTTCCTTTTTTATTACTGTTAGTTGTTTCATTTGTATTCCCATTCCCTTTTTCGTCTTCTACATCATATTTGTTTCACGTGATTGGTTTTCCATTCCATTTGTTTTTTACAGGCGGACTTCTTTCAACATAGTTATGTTCACTCCCGTTTTCACTAGATTTGCATCATATCTGTTTAAGTAACGATTTCCACAGTATAAAGTATTGGCGCAGTAGTTGGATATTCACCTTTAACCTCGCCTGAAAGATGCGGCTTCGAGCGTTCCGGGGCGGCATTTTCTACAACGAGTTCGATTGGAGCGCACCTGCCTTGTGCACGCGCCGCATCTTCAGGGCCGTCTTTTGCGGCAGTTAGGAAGAAATGGACGTAGTCATCCTCTTCCCGATAATCTACGACCCGCATAGGCATAACCCACCTGAAACCGGCACCATCCCAGATTTGTGAGGTGATGCCTTTAAGTAATCGTCGTTGGTTGCAAGATAAAGATGGTAAACCTATATTCGAGTTTCATCCCTCTTTTTTAATTCGGAGATCATACTTTCTTACTTTCTCTCTACTACGACTTACTTTGATATTCTCCTCGTTTCTTTCATACTAAGAACTCATGGAGTACCGTATAACATTCATTTTCTAACCTTTTCTGTGCTTATTCCTCTGAAACAACAGAGGAAGTAGTTACCCACCGTCAGCTCTCAACTGATAGCGGTAGAGGTAACGGATGAGATCGAGGGGGATTGTCGCGAATTGCAGCGTTGAGTAGTGCCAGCAGGGGTGCCCATGGATCCTAACTGTTTCGCTCCACCACACTACTTCGAACGCAGCCGCTTGCGCAACTACACCGAATTTCAGATTGTGGACTCGCTCTTCTACTGTATAAACCACGCGTACTAAGAAGAGGAGTAAAGAAGTCAAAGCATTATTAGGTCCAGCTGTATCTTTTTTCCCTCTTAGGATCTTACTCTACTCTTAGGTGGTACGGATTTCAGGTGGAGTATCCGTACACGGAATCGTAGGTTATGGAGGTGGGCGATTCCGTTTCCGTCCATTTCTTCCTATTTGCCGTAGAAAACGTCCTGGAAGATTCGGCTTCAAGCGTTCCGGCGCGCTATTTCCTATAACGAGTCTGGTTGGGGCGCGCCAGCCGTGTGCACACGCCGCATCTTCCGGCTAATCTTAATCTGCGATCCCGTATACGAATACTCCACCTGAAATCCGTACCACCTCAGATTCGTGGGGTGATGCCTTTGAAACAGTAGTAGTTCCACATCTCCTTTCTTTTTCTTCTCTTAAAGCTTTAGCATACATGTTGTAGATTTTCTTAGACTGAGGCCAAGGGTTCGTGGGTTCCACTTTATTGGACCTCGTTTGGGCAGCTCCTCTTCTGGTGACGTGACAGTACTTTCGTCTTCCCATATCCTAAATCCCGACTAAAAGTTCGAACGGTTGGAGCAGGGACCTCATTCACTTGAGCTGCACTCCATCAGCCCTTTCACCTAAGGAGGGTCCGGATTCCCCCTATCGCACCTATGCATGTAATCTGCACCGAATAACTTCACTCCGGCTAACATGTCTGAAGCGGGCTCGAGCGACCTTTTCGCAATGCATCGTCTGTGAGTGCGCTAGACGACTGGTTAACGAAGCCTATGCAGGGAACGTATTACGTAGTCCTATCTGAACCCTTTCGGTGCAGATTGCAGTTAGTTGTGGTCTTATTATCCTAGCTGCCCGAACCGCTCTTTCCCTCCTTTTCTGTTGTCCTGAACATTTTTCTGTTCAGGTACGCCGGCAGTTTCCATACAAGTTGGCTCTTCAAGTGCTAAAAATCGTATTCGTAACTTTTCAACTAATCTTGTTCGCCGAAATGAGGATGTCTCATGTGGACTTCATGGAAGACACAAATGTTGTCATGCGACACAAATTCCTGAAGGTGATGAGTTTTCTTACAGATGCAGTGATAAGATAAGTAAAAAATTAGCCGAAGAGTGATCTGCAGAAATCATCCTTATTTTTGTCATGCGACACATCCTTATTTTTGAGTTGCCACAACCAACTACAATACCTTTTTGCTTACGGATCTACGTTAGCGTTACATTTTGCTCATGGTACTTACTAGAAGCTTTATTCATGTTGTAGTGTTTTTGGTAGTTGTAGCATTGGGACGTGCAAAGGTACACCTGAAAAAACATAATCTGACGTACTTTATTAAGATTTTGAGGAAGCCTGCAACGAGTTCTTTTTCTTTCACTTTATTTTTGGATAATTTTTGAGAGTTATAGAACTTTGCTGAGAGCACAACATTCTTTTCTTGACTTTTTAACTTTGAAAGAAAGCCTTTGACAGCATAGAAAAAAATCTTACACCAAATGTTGCTTGATTAATCCGGCGCAACGTTATTTGAGGACCTCTGTCAATACCGATGTGATCATTGCATGGCTACATTACATCTCTTTTACCATCCTCTCCCCTTTCGCTTTGGAATGTTGAAATGACAAGACTAGACATCGTCAAAGCTACCCATAATTTCACTGTAGTAGAAAGCGAAACTGATGTAGAGAGTGAAGTGTTTGCGATGAAGGAGACCTGCAGTTTGCGTAAAAAGTATTGCGCCGGGATGATGTGTTGCATCCTCAGTGAAGGCGTGCACTGGCCCCTCTTGACAAAGCGCAAGAAGCTCCCCGAAGCGTTCTTCTTATTTTCTGTAGTTTTCTCCTCTTGTATGCATGGGATTACATAGCTTTTGGAAAATTTTTCTACTGGTAAAAAAAGCAGTTTTGTAGAGAGAGTTTGTCGTGGGAAAGAACGAGTATACTTCCAATACCTCTAGTTTATGGAAATTTTAGCGAACGTTCACCCGTGTGTCAAGAAGAAAGGACAAACAAAGAGGAAATTACTGCTTCTGTACTTGTTATTTAACTAGGTCGTCAACATTAGCTAGATCTTTCACAACTCGGTATGGAAGACCTAGCTAAAGCGTTGACTTCAGCAATTCTTGAAGCACCCAACTACGTTGATGTGGACCTATTTTGCTTAATATAATAATTAATCATGAAATATAATAACGAGCTGAGTGTGTGTGTGTATTTATGTGTGTGTGTATGTATGTGCGTGTGTCAAGAAATTTGAAAAAGGAGGAGCGACGGGTCCACCGGCGTCGGATTGGAGCGCCGGCGCCAGATAGCTATAATATGGGGTGCGACGGGTCCCAGTACGTTCAGTTGGTGCACCGGCGCCGTATACCTATAGAAGGGGATGCGACGGATCCACCGGCGTCGGATTGGCGCGCCAGCACCAGATACCTATAGGAGGGGATTGCGACGACTCCCAGGGCGTCGGCTTTTTGCGCCGGCTATAAAAGCTATAAAATGCGGTAAGGCGGGTCTCACAGGTTGGAATTCCTGTGCCATGCTGTAGAAGTATCGCGCAGTAACTTCGTGTGCATGTCGAAAAAGGTAAATGGGACGTTGCAAACGTTTTATAGTTGTATCCACTTTCCGTGTTGCTTTCCACCTCTACGACTCCTCCGTTCCTCAAAAAGTGGAAGCACGCGTGTAAACGGCTGCTTAAGTAATAGAAAGCTGTTTGTATGATCTGACGTGAAATGCTATCTTTATCAGAACGATGATGTCGTCCACGTCATTTCATGTTAGAACATTATTCTGCGATAACTGTTAGGGAGAAACAAGAGGAAAACCCATACTTCGAGTAGTACTTTCAAATTGTCTCTACGCTGTGTTGGCAGCGAAGGCGTGTTTGAAAGTTTGAATATTCTCGAAGTGTAGAACTGACGCGTTAAGAAAGAAAACTATGAAAACTTCCGCCTTTATTTATAAAAAAAAAGAGGAAAAGAAGAAGAAAGCGTTGTTAGAACAACACAAATCTAATTTCGGAGAATTACAGAGAGAAAGCGAATAAATAAACTACTATTAATTTTCATTGATCAGTGAAAGGGAGCGAAACGAACACCACAGAAAGTCTGAGGTTCTGCTTTAGCCGGAAGTTCAGACTGGTATTTAATATATGCATTAGGGAACCTTCCGAACATTTTGGATTATCTGTACACATAATTTGTGATCTTAACATATATATATATATATACATATATATACATATATGTATATATATGTATATATATATATATATATATATATATATATATATATATATATATATATATATATGGCGGGTGTGGCGCAGTCGGTTAGAGGTCTGTTGTAGCCACACGGTCGAGGGTTCGAATCCGCCCCAGTGCTCACCAAGCCTTTCATCCCTCCGGGGTCGATAAATTGGTACCAGACTTGTCTGGGAGGATAAAAACACTGACTTGATCATCGGCTTGCCCCCGCAAGTCATTGTATAGGCCAACACGCGTTCCAAAACCTCAACGATCACGAATTCCAGTAAAACGCGTTGGCGCATCCCAAGTGGATTGATACGCCAGTGACTTTATCCTTTTATACATATATATATACATGTATATATATATATATATATATATTAGCGTGTTCGGAAAGTATCTGACGAAATGCGGCAAAATTTAAGAACAACACAACTTTTTAACAACATTTTATTATTCGACGAAATAATCTCCATCAACGTCGACAATCTTCTGCCAACGTCTCACTAGATCACGGATTCCTTTGGCGTAGAACTCCGGCGACTTGGAGGCGAAGAAACCCCGAAGGTCATTTTCGAGGTGCTCACGACCATCGTAGCGCTTCTCTTCCAGGTGATGCTGATGCGATCGGAAGAGGTGGTAGTCGCTAAGGGCCAGGTCCGGGCTGTACGGTGGGTGCGGTAGAACTTCTTCGCGATGTGAGGGCGCGCGTTATGAGGGCGCGTTTGCAGCAGGCGAACGTTGTCGAGCTTCGGGTGCTCTTTGCGGATCTTGTCGGCCAGTCTTTGCAGTTGAGCGCAGTAGACCTCGGCAGTAACCGTCGTGTTGTCCGGCAGCAGTTCGAAACTGTAGATCCGGCATTTCATCGCCAGCCCACCACGCACGTTTGCGGCTGTGGTTGATGCAGATGATCCATTTTTCATCTCCAGTGACAATGGTGTCCAGCCAGTCGATTATGCGGCTTCTGGAGAGCAGCTGAGTGCAGATGTCCAGGCCTCTTTGGCGGTTGCCATCGCTCAATGCATGTGAGAGCCACTGACCGAGCTTTTTCACCATTCCGAGAGATCGCAGTCCATTGCTCACGGTGGACACCGAACAGCCAAGACTGGCAGCAAAATACCGCACACCTTCATATGGATGCTGCTCCACCAGATTCTTCAGTTCGTCGAACGATTTTGCAGTCGGTCGACCAGAGCGAGGATCATCTTCGAGTCTCTTGTTTCCGGCTTTGAAGCGCTGGAACCAGGCGCGCACAGACCGCTCAGAATGGGCTTCAGTGCCGAATACTTGACTTAAGTTTCGATGGGCTTCAGTAACGGGGTGGCCAGATTCGAACTCGTAAAGGAGTACGTCTCGAATATGGGTGGAATGTTCCACCATTATAAGATTAAATAGGCAAGGAAGAGGGAGCCAGATTTGTTATGTGTATACAAGCGGTAGTGTCGTTATATAATATATTTAATACGGGAACTTCCAGAACATATCAAAAAATCTGCGCTACTGCGAAATGTTCGACAGATACTTTCCGAACACCCTAATACTATGGCAAGTTGAGGGGTCAAAGTCACATTTGAGACATAGCTTGCATCCCTTAGGTGCTGAAGCATGCCCTCAAAGTCAAATCGAATTTATTTTCGTGCTGATTATTCGAGTCGCCATGGATCTCTTTCAATAGAGAAATGTAGCCGGTTAGTCGCAAGGCTACATTGCGCGTTCCCAGATGGCGGAAAGGGGGCTAATCACGGACGAAAAGCGACATTGTGCCTTCCGTGAGACGCGGGTGGATTCAGGTTACGGATTCTCTGTTTCTGCACTGACTCATGACATCCTTGTATCCTGTAAGTCGGTCCGGCCAAAGGTATGCAATGAACGACACAATGTTCTCCCACAAACTCGTGGGACTAGAAGCTTGCAACCTGCCCATGGGTTTTAAAATTTTGCGCATGTCATGGTAATAAGAAGTAGTCTCCTGACTCCGGAGGAAAGCGTTGTGCCAGGAATTACTGGGTTGCAGGAGCCATCTGGGCACCAAAAGCAGAAAAGGACTAGGATGGCGATCTGTACTCGTAACGCACCCACGTTTGCATGGGAAGCGGCCAACGAAGAGCCGATGATGCAAGCCAGGAAGATTAAGTACGACGTCATCGGATTCATCATACGACGATGCCACCCACTTAGCGTCGTGTATGAAACTGGAGAGGAGCTATTCCTAGTAACGTGCGACAGTAGAGGAGTTAGCGGTGACAAGACAAGGCGCGGTTCAACGCCAGCTTTGAATATCTTCATGGCATACGCTCTAAGATCAAACTACGAAGAAGAAGTCGAGGGTTCGGGGCGAGAAGAACGCCTGAGGACCTTGACATCGGGGCCCACAGCAGAGAATGAACAGGGGAAGAGACTCTCCGAGTTCATCATGGCGACTAAGACCATTCGTGGGAACTCACAATTGCAGAAAACCTTCTCTCTACGGTGGACGTAGGAGTCACCCAGTGGAGATACCGTAATGAAATTGACCACATCATCGTCAGTAAAGGGTTCTATTCTGACGGATGTCGCTGTTGTGTCAAAGTTCCATACGGGAACCTCCTTCGAGGAAGGCTTTCCTTCGGACAGGGAGAGAAAGCCGCAAAATTCAGAGAGAATGCCCTTCGCGACTGCACAAGTGAGGCGAGTACTTTAAAACCACCAAGAGACGTCTGTCTCTCGAAACTTTTGAGCTGATACGCCATCGTGGAGCTGGCTATCATGAACTCACGTCCAGGCTCGCAGGGCTTTGCAGAGAGCCGATAAAGGAAGACCTTAAAAAGAGAAGAGCAAAAGTGTTGGCTAAAGCTGCAGTGGCGGAAAAAGCTTTCGTTATGCCCGTCAAAACTTCGCAAATCGCAAGACAAAGATGACTGCTCTCCGGAACCCGAAGGGGCAACCATTGTATCGAGAAGGAGAATGGAGAAAATCATCTACGACTTCTACTTTGATCTCTTCGACAGCCATGTCCAGGGAAGATGGACATGTCATTCGATAGATTCTACCGTGCAAAGTACGACATGCTATCATGTCGGTAAGAAATCTGCACCCGCTCCTCACAGAATAACAGAAAATCTGAAGAATCTTCCGCTGGTACTTGTAAACACTCTCGGGGGGCTCTTTACACGTACATATGCAAAATCCTAAACAGTGGAAGACTAGCAGGACCGTGTTGTTGTATTTCATATGAGACCCATATGACATCAATAGGAATTGCCCAATCCGCTTACTATCCGTCATCTACAAGCTCATTGGAAGAGTGATCCCTAACGGTATTGAAAAGGTGTTAAATGAATTACAGCCATGCGAGAAAGCAGCTTTTCGAAAAAGATTCAGCTTGATCGACCGCTTTCACACCGTGTCGAAAGTTGCGCTTTGCTCACATCGTCCTGATAGCAACTATCATCAGCCAAGCAGAACGAATGCTAACCGAATTCGACGAAACATGTGGATGCATCGGTCTTCAGGTGAATCTGCAAAAGACGATGTTCATGCGGAGCGGATGGGTCTCGGATGACCCATTCACTCTCAACGGAAGGAACACATTCGAACGCACCAGCATCGTTTGTCTGGGTCTGGAAATGAACATGAAGAACGAGCTGATCCTCGAGTTGGGCACGAGGAAACGAGCGGCCTGGGGAGGTTATAAGATCATCAAGGATGTATTGATAATCAGGAATACCCGGCTCCGTGTTGACTTCCTCAACGCCACCGTAGTTCCTGTTTTGACCTATGCTCCAGAAACTTGGTGATTTCGCAAGCAGGAAGAAAATCGATGAGTACCATTGAACGTGCATTTGAAGGAGTATCCTGCTTCACACAAGTGGGACCCAGAATTCGAAGTTCTTTCCTACGTCAGTGATGGAAGATTAGAGACGCTGCGTTTGTCAAGGAAAGTAAAATAAGGTGGGCAGGACACGCGATGTGCTTCAACCAATACTTAGCTGTGAGTGAGTGGGTTTTATGCGGTAGCGCTGCACAGAAGACTCAATGGTCAGATTTCTTCACGAAGTCCTACAAAGAAAAATTTGATGTTCTTCGTGTCACACGCGGAAGGAGAAACCATTGCACGCGATCGAGACAAGTGGAGGAATTACTGGCTTCCGTTCGACCAGTTCTAAAAACAATGGGTGTCAGGGTAATCAAGTTATTCGAGCACGGTCTGCTCTTTCGACTTAGTAGATTTCCGCCTTCGAAACTTGCGAAACCGAACTACATATAACCAGGTCACAAATGATGTGCATAGATAATCCCGGAATGTCCTGAAGTTTCCCTTATCCTTTATATAAAGCTATATAAAAGTTGTGATAAGGGCATGTAGAAGAACATTAGCTGCCACGTCTATACCGTTCATGTAGCAAAATTAGGTCAATATCATTTGTCAAGACGTACCGATGCCCTTATTCGAATATTTCAGCAGTTTTAATTGTAATCACAAAATTTTACGTTTTAGATTTGCGGCGTGGAAAGGGATGGATTAATCGTTAGGGTCATAGATACGATAGTCGAAGCCGGTGCTCTGACCCCCTTCACTTTTGGACGGTTGGGGAAGGAATTTCCTTTACTTTTAAACGGTTGGCGAAATTACCCCATTCACTTTTGGACGGTTGGCTAACCCCCTTCACTTAAGCTGCACTCCATGAACTAAACCCCCTTCACTGGAGAAGGGTCCGGCTCCTCCCTATCGCACCTATGGTCAGGGTACTACGGTCACATCCGTGATCAACATCACCGATGACGACTAGCGGTCAGACTCGGTCCACTTCTTTAAGACACAAAAAGTGGAACTGATTATCACCTAAGATAAGTTCCTCCCCTTCCCTCGCTCCACATCACCCTACTGAACTCGAAATTCCTCCTGTGTGATGTTCGATGCACGACTATTCCCGATTGTGTTACCCAACTCTGTATCCTTATATCCTTATCCTTGAGCGTTTGAGTTTGAGTTGAACATCGTCTATTTTAGTGTATGAGGACTTCCTGAGAGAAGTTTCAATGCAGTCACATAGGTTGCATTGCAGTCATTTGAATTTTTTGATGTTTTGTTTATACAACCTTTCCCACTATGAAGACTTCATCAATTAGAGGTTATGCTTTGTGTACTGGATCGATGTTGTAATAAAATAAACGATTGATGAACCACATTGTTATCTGTTAAGGAATGGAATGATGATAGAGATGCACTGCAGTACCCTCCTGCGGAAGGGCGGTACTCTGTTTACGATGGAAACGGGATTTTCGAACATCTCGCCTTCATAATTAATTCGGTGCGTAGTAACGATTCTTTACAGTTTTTTACGTCATTATTTTATGCTTCGAGATATAAAATCATACCAACTTCTTATTCACGCCTTTTTCTTTTTCATCTACGTTCGCGACCACGTAGTCCACATGTTGGCTACAGTTGTTTTTTATTTTTTTGTGTGTTTTTCGATTTAGTTATATTTTTGCACTTTTTTCTTGAATAATTAAATCAGACCTATGTGAAGTCATACTGCGTGGTATCGGAAAATCTTCTATTTTTTGGATTTTAATTATAATGACAGTAACTTGTGGGCTGTAATCGCGGACACAAAAAAGGACCGGTTTCTCACGACCAATTTTTCCCAAAACGCGATCGTCGTCAACGTGTTAGTATGTGGGTCCTAAAAATCATATGAATATTTCTTATTTCTTTGCTTAAGCACCTTTCGAGAGGATTTTTAGAGTTTGGGATCTAACCACTAGTTGGTAGGGATCAAGGCTTAGTACACAAGTTTCACAGTAAAAAAAAGTACAACTTTCAATTCAAGTGCAGGAGTTTGAGAGTTCAGAAGCACTCAAATCTCTCAGTTCACTTGACGTGTTCTAACACATGTGCAACAGAATGGTTTGCGCAACGTTACAAAGTGAGGAACTTTACTATGAATGCTGGCTTGGACAAGTTACCAACTGGTTAATGAAAGATCCAACTGCTCCAGCGCGATATGTGTTCTTATTTTGTGAAGATGCCCAAGTCTTTGCCTTATGTCAGATGTTTCTTCGCAATGACCGTGCGGATCGAATTTGAGTGCTGTTCATATCTGCGATGGGGAAGAGCCGGACCTTTCAAAAGTGAAGAGGGTCTAGCTCATGGTGTGCAGCTCAAGTGATAAGGACCCCTTCCAAAAGTGAAGGGGGTCCTTTCGCCAATTGTCCAAAAGTGAAGGGAGTCCTTTCACCAACTGTTCAAGTGAAGGGAGTCGGAGCACGGGCCCAATTATAAAAGTTTCCTTATTAGTTGAAAGAACGTTCAGATTGTTAGCTAAAAGAGTAGAGGGTTGTAGCTCTTCAATAGAAGTGAAGAGAATGTTCCGATCATGCGTTTCGTCTCGTACTAGTAAACTATGAATTCTTCGGAACAGTATGTGACTTCTTTCTTTTTTCTGGGTTTGTTTGAGCATGTTTTTCAGTACTATTCTCTGCAAACTGACTCGTTCGCCTCCTTCAGTTATGACACTCAAAGAGCTCCAAGGAACGGTTCCGCATTGGAAGACCCGTCGCTTACAGCTGGTATAGAATTCAAAAACATACCATTCATTCAGGTACTTCTTTGAAGTTAGGGCGCTTCGTGCTGGATAATGTATGCTTTGAAAGGTTTGCGTGGACAGGATCAATAGTGTTACAATAAACAATAACACTTATGAATTTGATATTACTGATGTCCATGGTACGCTTCAGATTATCTTACCATAGTTCTGTCCTCAACATCATTTTTCAGAGTGTATGCATCTGAACTTAACTTCTGATGAAGTCAAACAGATCGAGCAAGATGTCGGGGAGGTGGTTCATGCATTTGAAAAGAGAGGTGATTTTGTTAGGAGTTAGCGTTACCAGTTATTATAACTATTACTGGAACTTAGAACCACCCTTCAGATTATTGTTACTAATTTTAGCTCGCATAAAATTTTTGGTTCATGAGAACCTTCAGTCTCAGTCATTTTTGAAATTTCTTCATTTTCAGGTGTTACATTTAAGTCGGAAGATGCTCTAATCATCTCCAAGGCTTCCATGAACTTTAAGCTGCGAACTATTCATTTCAGTCCTAAATCTGGGGACCAGAAGCCGGAGTGTTATAAAATTTCTGTGAGTGTATGCATGATTTTACTCGCATGTTTTTTTCTGAGTTCTTTAACTTCTTTCTTTTTCCAAGAGTGTATTGTAGGTGTCCATTGTATTCGATAATTCACACCACACAGGACAGGTTCATGTTGGTCTATCTACTCTCATCTCTTATGTGAACGTGTGCAACGGGAGGGTTATAAAAGGTTTTTTTTACCTACTCGTTCCACATTTTTTTGTTTCTCAGAGTTCTGCTTTAGTCGTCTTGCAATGTTTTAACAGTTCTCCAGTATTTTTATCACGACGTTTGGGGTTTATAGCAATATAATAATACTTCGTTACTAATAATACTTCTACTACTAATATGTTGTTTAGGAGTCGGACTTGGGATAGATACATTGATCATAGGCATTACCGACGTAATTGTTCTGCTGCTTTGCTTATTTTCGTTGGTACTCTGCTTCAGAGCCCTCATCAAAGCCCATTTACTGAAGGACGTAAGCATTTAAACTAAAAGTTTCTCTACTTAGATCTTGCCGCTATTCAGTAAACTAGATCCTCTGCCTTCTCTACAAACACTCGAAGCTGAAGCGGTAACGTCCGCGAACGAGAGTCTGCTTGACCTCTCTTATTTCGAAACACTAACCATTATGAATGAAAACAAAGTACATATTCAGGAAGTTGTACAAAGAACTTTGGCAATTCCGAACTTTGAGAATTTTTATTTTTTATATGTCGATGCAAAGATTCAATGGGTTTGCGCCAATATTTTTCTTACACCCTATAGGCTCACAGTTTTCACGAGTTTGTGGATCACACGTGTGTGTTGTATCTATTGGGTTGGAAGATGAATTGTGAGCTTTTCCTCAGATTTGAAAATGCACATGGAACTAAGAAGTAAGTAAGTAGATGTCTCATATGTCGTTAATATGTTATCGGTGTCGTTCAATAGGGAATTCCTCGATGTACACGATGGTAGTGTGATTTTGTTGATCCTTGCCTTTTTTCAAATGATCAAAACGGAATGTCAAGTGGATAAAACGAAGCGTTTTCAACACCTTCTGCTTTTTGCATTTAAAGGCAGCGTATCATGATTGTGACGTAGTGCGGAAACAAAAACGAAAGTAAAGCATAGAGTTTAGCCTGTAGATTGCTGCAATCTGCGTGGTTCTTCTCATCTTTCCCTAATCGTCTCAAAAAAAAAAAAAAAAAAAAAAAAACGGCGTGGAAAAGGCCACTTTCTTCATTTTAGTCGCAGCGTGCCATCCTAAGTAACAGCAATTCAATTAAAAACCTAATGAACCTTATTACGTTGAAGGAAGTCCGCCTGTAAAAACAAATAGAACGGAGAGTCAAGACAAGTAAAACAGAGATGATGCAGAGGATGAGAAAGGAAATGAAAATGCAGATTAAGTAAGGAAAACAACGGGAGAACAAATGGAACCACGAGAAGGAAGCTGGAGAGGAACAAGAAAAATATCAGAACTTATGTAGTTACATAAGGATCTGGAAACTTATGTTCCAGTTCCATCCTCTGTTTTCTCCAAAACTCGAAGATCGTACTCCCTTTTGTTTCTTGCACTACGACTTGTTGTGGCTTTTTTTGTCATCTGTTTTATGGTAAGAGTTCGTGAAGCATCTTGTAGCATTCTTTTTCACGCTTCCTCTATTTTTCTGAGAAAAAAAAACGGAGGAATTAGTTACCGGTTGCACCACTTTGAAGTTCGCGGCGCATTAGCATTGCAACAAGGGGCGGATCCTCCCGCAGCCGGGTGTAAGTTTAGGTACGACTTTTCGAGGATGTTCTGGAGTAGCACAAATCAAACATACTCAGCCAACAGAGACAAAGGTACCAAAAATTATATCTACAAAAGCTACCTCAAAAATATATAGTATGATGGGGAATGCTGTCATCGTAGATTAACAGGTTAGGTGATAGGTTTTATGACAAATGTGTGATATATTTTCTGGGAGGTTTGCGCGGGCAGCCGTTAGGTATCTAGCACCCAGAGCCTATTATGTGCCGAATGAGTGCCTACCGAAGAAGATGTTTGCTGTCGGTTCCAAAGATGTGTATTTTACCAGATCAAAAACGGGTTGTCTGTATCTGCATACAGCAAAGCATCCAGCATTCATCAATGTTTCAAATACTATTTGGTTTCATGATGAATTGTATAAAGAACTAGTTTCCAAAAATCATTCCTTTTTATGCCCAAGGCTCGAATTTCCTCGCCTTGTTTTTAAGAGCTTCTTTGACGGAATGTAAATGGTGTGGTGAATCCTTCAGTCAAGCGCGGAACTTTCTGAACCAGCTTTGCACTACGGTACATTCGAAAGCATTTTCATCACACTTTGATTGTTTGTTGAACTGGATCTGTGTGTGTGCGTTGTGGCCAATTTTGAATTCATCAGGCAACAATTGTTCGAATTTCCTGGTTTTCCTAATTTCCTTTAAAACATACAATTTTTCCTACTTCTGGTGTTCCGTGTACAACCGTTCATATATCTCTATACGTAAACGATCGGTGCTCCATACATAAGCAAGAGCAGGTAGCATGCCCTTGTGAGGCATGTTTCGCTCCTATGAGGGACGCTGATCGGCGGGCAAACGCAGCGCAGTGGTCTGCTGATGCTGCAAACTACTGCCTTACGCAATTAATGACCGCCGTTGTCGGCCATATCCCCAAAGGATAAGCTGTCGCCCGAACTCTGGGTACCTAACGATACCTCAACTAGGGATTTTCCTCCTTTTTTTTGAAAAGAAGAAAGGTGAGAAAGCAATACGTTTTTCTGTACTCAAACGTCCATCATGCTTTAACACGTGTAATGGAGCGGTGATGCAAACTCTTCATTTTGTCTTGCATTCTAACACTTTTTCTCGAAGTAGTATGAAATACTGTGCATAGCATATAACCTATAACATTTATTTCATACTCTTGCCAATCGATGGTATAGCAGACTTTGATTAAAATAATGAACATACGACCCCTGAGGAAGCATATACTGTTCACAGGTCAGTATCTGAAGTTGTGCTTACTTCAATGTCCTGCCTTGGGAGCAGTCTTATTGCGTTTTCTGTAGATCCTTTTACGGTTAAGGATCTTCCTGGGTTGTCTTCGACGAGGTATATATTTAAACTTTCGACGAAGAACGACTAAGTTAAGTTTTAGAACTTTTATGACGTCCCATCTAGAAAATTGTGAAGGCAGACGTTCATGAATTAAGCAATACGATGAATCAGCTGACTGGAATATCCTATCTATTCAATCCTTACAAAATCCCAACAGTGTTGTCATAATCCACAATCCATGTAGGCGAAGGACCGCGGAAGAACAGTCTTTTAAAAATTTTATGATGCCTCATCTAACGGTATTAGGAGAGATAACGTTGTAGTTTAATTTTTTCAAAAGAATAAAAACAGTGATGTTTTAATTGAGGAGACATGGCACATCAGAACAATGTTCCCAGTAATATCTTTGTGTATCTGTTTGTCTTGCGGTAAACACGCATGACAAACATGACACGCAGATTCAGCGGAGAATTAAGTTGAAGTTCAACTCACAAGTAACGGTGAGCTGACTCAGATTTGAAGGAGAAGATAGAAGTGCTGCAATCCATAGGGTAAAAATATTAGTGTGGGCCGTGCTTACCTATAAATGGGGAAAATCTAGGATCAGCTATGTGAAACCAGAAGTTTTGAAAATTTTGGAATACGGGCTTCATAGTATCATCTCCGTTAATACCTACTCCTTATGATTCCTTGCTAAGAAGGAATTAACGAAAATGTCATAAGAGCACATATTTTTTTGTGGTTATTTCATTCGACATGCAAGACGTGAGAACCTGATCCCTTCGTCCTTAAATACTCGAAATTATCTTTTTTTTTTCAAGTTATATAAAGTGATTGATACATTAATATAGTCATTACTGGCACTTATTCAACAGCGCTAGACTTTGGCACTTTCAGAAAGCCATAGACTACTTTGAAAACCAATTCAAAATAAAACTTTCGATTTCTGACCAATTGGAGTTCTTGAATCTATGGTGAGTGTTTCATTCTTTCCGTCAACTTCTCCTTCTTTGAACTAAAGGTGCAGTTTAGGTATGTCATGATTGTTGTTAATGACGTTCTTATTGTAGTTGGGACCATCAGCAAGATTTCTATTGAATTCCGAGTAAGTATGGTTTACTACAACGAATAACACAAAATATTGATACTAGAGTTAGGTGCGCTTCGTTAACCCTAGTAATGAGTGAAGGCATAAAACGTGGGATATTTCTCTTAAATTCTTGTCGTGGATCCAAAAGTACTGTTGCTTGCAAATATCACTCTATCTCTCTTTTAGACAATAGATTTGTCAATCTTCTTTGCTACAAATGTTCAGACTTGTTTCTATTCCAATATTTCATTGATATCACTGTAACTTAGAACTATTAGAAGTATTGGACAAAGCTTCCTTGTTCTCCAGATCGTGCGAACATAAAGTTGTGCGAGCGCCAAAAACGAGAAAACATCTTTATTACGGTTTCTTTCACCGGAAGATGTGGGTAGCAACATGAGTTCTATTTCGTTTTTTAAACCTCCAAAATAGCTGTTTGGCTTCTTAACAGTTCAATCAGGAACCATTTAACTCTGCCTATTATATTAAGGCACATGGAGGAACCAGCTAGCCCTTTGCTTTTTTCTACATTTTTACTGTGGAATTTTTTTTGCCTTTACTGGTTTTTGGTTTTGCTCTTTTAGATTTTGTTTATGAGGATTATAAAAATCCAAAGTGTTTTGTTTTGTGACTTGAAATAGAATCTACGTCGATTTTACTTTCGGAGGACATTTGAACGCAACACATCGTGAAAGTCTCGATGTTGGGATATCTGCGGTAAGAGTGTGGTTTACGAGTATGAGACGTTTCCAACTTTCGTTCCCCAACTATGTAACGTAGTAAGCGATAAAACGCGGGCGACTCCGTCATCATCCAAATCCGATGCAACTTATTAACTCACTCGACCTAAACGGTAGGCGGTTTGTTATGTTCAAGGAGGACGCGTCCTGTTCGTAATTTAGCTAGAGTTCGCGTAGAGCCTATCCATCTGTTGTTATTTCGTGGTCTGGAAAACGTTACCTCTTGATTGAACTGCCTATCGACGTCAGTTATTCTCAGATCTTTTACCACTTCCATTTAGAACTTCTTTTTACGACCATGACCGACTTTTTCCAGTTGAGCTTGATAACATTCTCAAGAGATTTTGGATGAAATGATCAAACGGTCCCCTTATGACATGACCGAAGAAGCGAAGACGATTTTCTTTGCCACGTTCAGAAGTCCGGGCAAAGTGTTAGTGTTTTTTGCGTGTCGTCCACCGGTACACCATATTCACTTCTGCGTAAAATTCTTCCTTATGACCCCTTTATTCGCCAAAAGTGTCAGTCTACAGACATACCTAACAGTCGTCTGCAAAGCTTTTTTCATGCAGTCATGCTTCTCCATCATGGTTGACAGTGCTGCCAAAGTCTCCGATGCGTGCAACATGTTGAAGTTTCGTGCTGCTTTCCACGAATATAATAACATTGTCAGCGTACTCGAGATCGGTCAATGGGTATCCTGATGGGGATAGGATGCTGTCGCCAGGACACTTATCTCCTGTTCTTCGCATGATGTCATCGACGACAAAGTTGAACAGAAAGGGTCCCGTTACAGCCTCTTGTCTCACTTCCCTTTCTGCTCCGAACGGCGAAGTACATTTGGTTTGAACCGCAACGGCTATTCTATTCATTTCGTTAATCAAGTGTACGAACATTACTGTAATTCCATCGGCGCAGCGCTTTGAGAAGACAGTCTCGATAAGGAGAGTCGAAAGCGGATTCAATGTCCCGCTCATTCGCTCAGGCTTAGAATACCGCTGCCACTCTCCTGACTACGAACATTTGGTCAGTCGTTGATCGACAAGGATAGAAGATGGCTTTTTGGATGGATTTTTGGCGACGTTTTATAAGCCGATCGAGTTGCAAAACCTTGTACGTTACACGCAGCTGTGATATTCCTCGGTTCTTTTTGGGTTCCGTGAAGGATAGCTTATTGTGTAGAGAAATTATGATAGTGTGTCTCCATGAGTCAGGTATCCTTTCGTCAATACATACTGAACGGTTGACCTTTTTCATCTCATGAATGCTAGAGGAAAGAAGAGATTTCAGCATTTCTTCGCAAATTCCATCGTCTCTGCCAGACTTTCCACTCTTCATTTCTTGAATACAGACCAGAATATAAGACTCCATCGGTGGTTCCTTGCTGACCACGATGTATGTCGATCACTGGATGTGCGCAACTTCAGAGGCAGATACGACAGTGACTCTGTTGGCAGTGTTGATGACAGGCAAACAGCTCTTCATCTTGCCGCTATACTGGTTTTGTGGAGTATAGGGTTTCCTCATGTTTTTTCTTATTCTCCTCTTCTCGCTTCTACACACTTCTATACGCACACGTACACATACACATACACATACACATACACATACACATACACATACACACGCACACACATACACACACACTTCGTCGAATGTTTAGTTGGCTTCGGTTGCGCTAGTCCAGCCGCCTCGACTGACTCATGCGAAACCACTTGCTTCGCACTCGACTACGTAGCTAGTTTAGCATTCATCACTAGGCGGCCTAAGTTCGACTTATTTCGAAGTTGGTCGATGGCGCAACTATCCGTACGGCGACTTCGCGAGGAGTTTGCTATGGACCTATGTTCCAGACCTTCCAAAACAAGCTTCGGTTCATTTCGAACTCTATGACCTTTTTTTGTAGAACCGTACCGTTAAGGAGAGGAGAACTGGGCGGTGGTCTGAATCGAATGCGACTTCCCAGACAACTCTAGATTCTCGACTGTTCGACAGAGGAATGATCCCCCATCAGAACATAATCGAACTGAAATTTGAGAGTTGCATTGCAATTTGTGGTATTGGTGTTCTGGTCTTATTCTGTCGGGACCGGGTGCCATACGATTTCTTACCGACATGATAGCATGTCGTATTTCGGACGGGAGAACCTCTGGAATGACATGGCTGTCTAGGAGATCAGAGTAGAAGTCGTGGATGATTTTCTCCATCCCCCTTCTCGATGCAATGGCTGTTCCCTCTGTGTTCCGGAGAGCAGTCATCCTCGTCCTGCGACTGGCGAAGTCTCGACGTGCATAGCGGAAGCTTTTCTCCGCCTCTGCAGCTTCAGCCAGCACTTCTGCTCTTCTCTCTTTAAGGTCTTCCTTTATCGCCTCTCTGCAAAGCCTTGCGAACTCGGACGTGAGTTCTTGGTTCCCTGCGGCTCTTGCTGCTCCACGCTGGCGTATCAGCTCAAGAGTTTCAAGGGACAGGCGTTTCTTGGTGGTTTTAAAACTCTCACCTTCTTCGCGCAGTCGTGAAGGTGTTCAACGAGCCGGTCATATTCGACGTCGATGTTGTTCATTGCGGAATCTCCCCAAAAGCCGGCTAGCGTAGCGAAGAGATCCTAGTTGATGATAGTCCTGGGATATCGCTCTCTGAACTTGGCTGCTTTCTCTTCTCTCCTTGTGAAGGAAAATCTTCCTCGGAGGAGGCGATGGTCCGATCCCGTATAGAGGTTTGGCACAACAGCGACGTCTGTCAGGCAGAATCTTTTATTGACGATGATGATGGCGGTCTATTTCATTACGGTACCCTTCACCGGGTGACTCCCACGTCCAGCGTAGAGAGGAGGGCTTCTGGAATTGCGAGTTCCCATGGATGGTCTTGGTCGTCATGATGAACTCGGAGAGCTTTTCCCCCAGGCTGTTCTATTATAGGCCATGGGTCCCTATGTGAAGTTCCTCCGGCGTTCTTCTTAGGCCAACTTTGGCGTTGAAATAGCCAATTATGACCTTGTAGAAGGCCTGATATTCTCGGTAGAACTTCTCCAGATCCATATAGAAAGCTTCGACTTCTTCCTCATCGTAGCTTGTTGTTGGAGCGTAAGCGACGAAGATCCTCGAAGCTATGTTGATCCACATCTTCTCATCCGCAGACGTCTGATTCGGGTCGTAAGTTCTTCGAAAGAGTCGACGTACTTTGCCATACCCGTGTTGACGAGGACGCCAATTCCACCAACACCTCTACTGTTGCATGTTCCTAAGAACAGTTCTTCTTCAGTTTCCCAAGAAGATCATCATCAGATCTTCGATGGCCGCTTCCGATGCAAGCGTACGTGCGTTATAAGTACAGATCGCCATTAAGCCTCTAGTCCCATGAGTTTTTGGGGGAACTTCTGTTCTCCCGGAGTGGACATGTGGAGCTTATTTGTTGGAGGCGACTCCAAACCGCCTCCCTTGCACCTCCCAGTCACTTGATTGCAGGCTTTTGGCCGGAACGACGTGCGGGATACAAACGTAACGTCATCGATGGGTAACTGGTGGTAATGAACCGTTTTCAAATATTAACCCTTACCGTCTACGAATATCTACTCGAAGTGAGCTCGAGGGAGGCAGCCGACAAGACCAACAAGGCATTCAGAGCAGGCACCGAGACCGGTCGCGCCATTCGGGATCGGTTTCAGCGCTTCAACAACGACGATGCAACACACGAAGACTAGCCCATGCCCAGTCGCACTCCATTCTTCGATGAAGTCGCTTTGCGCCACGAAATCCAACTGGACATAGGATTTCGAGAAGCCACCAAGATACCACTACAGCACCATTGATCGTCAGTTTCAGTCCAAGGACTACCGCAAAGTTCTTTCGATGTGGATACCTCATGCATTGACCAATCACACCCCTGCAGATCGAGTCAGTGTCGCTGAAAATTTGCTTCTCCGTCTTCACAGGCAGAAGCTTTTGGATTCAATCGTCAAAGATGAGTCGTAGGTTCACTACGCTACATGACACCCCTGCTGGATTACTCGTGACGTACAACCTCTTGCGCTGCCAAAAGCTCCCACAAGATTATGCTCGCAAGATTATGCTACGTGTATTCCGGGATTCGCAAAGTGTTCCGTTCTGGGGGTTGCTGGAGTGTAATCATGCAATCAACCCCAACATTTCTACGGGAACTCCAGAATCTGATCTATGCAGTGCGTGACAACGCGAGACCTCACACAGCAAAGGTGACTCAGCAATTCATAGAGGGGCTGGGTTGGGAGGATGTCCCCCACTCTCCCTATAGCCCGGACTTTGGCCATTCGACTATCACTTGTTTTGGGCCGTGAAGTTTCATTTGCGCGAGAACACTCCGAAATTTCAAATTCACTTCCAAATCCTACAAAGCAAGTCTGTAAAAATCGGCAAATCTATAAATGAGTGTGCACACTCAACAGTTCCATTCACCACTGTACGATCGATTTTTGAAACCGCTCAAGGCTTACCTTCATCCTCCTTCCGTCTAGGTCGATAAATTTGTATCAGTTTAGTAGAATGAAAACATTGACTTGCTACATCAGCGGACCCTGCAACTTATCGTACAAATTGCGCCGTTGTTCGTAAACCTCAAACGATTCTGAACTGTAGACTGCCGAAAATCGATTAAATCAATTGGCAGGTCGATATTTCCTTGTGAAGAGTGGCCTAAGGTCTATGTCATACCTGTTTGGCTGTTTACAAAGTTTGATCCAGATTGAATTAATTTGGAGTTCTGGCGAATGCTGACATTGAAAGCCTTAGAGACGGACAAACACATATCACTCTTTTAACATTACATAAAGGGTTTTAAGACATGCTGTTACGTAAGACTGCTACAAAGGAAAATAATTCACAATAGAAAACAATAGACCTTGGCAACAAATTGGAACATTTGTAGATTTTTTTTGTTAAGGATTTCGATAACTCCGTTTTCACCCTCACAGGGATATTGCTTGGGACGGGAGCTTTGCTAGTGTACGTCGGCGTACTGCGATACTTTGGCTTTTTCAATCAGTATAATGTAAGTTTTTAACTACATGGTAAACCTTATTCTCCATAAGTGTACTGAAATATATGTTGGTACAAATGTTTATATGTATGTATATCATATAAACATTATAAGAAACATATATATTTATACATATTACATGTATAATGTGCATATATTATTATATATATTATTATTATATATTCGTATATATACATATATATGATTCGTAGTTGTTCTAGATCCTTATTCTCACTATGAAAAAATCAATCCCGAATATGCTGCGATTCATGTCATGCGCCATCGTGTTGTATGTCGGATTTCTGATTGCGGGCTGGGTAATTATTGGCCCATACAGCATGAAGGTACAATGATTCACATATTTATTTGAATAACTTGATATCATGGACAGTTACCTCCCTTCAGTTCCGAACTTTGGGCGAGTCTTCGGAGGCTCTTTTTTCCTTAATGAACGGAGATGACATGTTCGCAACATTTTATACTATAAACGATTCGAATACTACTATAAAGGTTGCTCCTATTTCATTTTAGCCAGTGCCGTAGTCGTTAATATTATAATGAAGAAGCTAGCAGTTGTTTCAACTAAGAATTTCAGGTATTCGGGACAGTGTACATATATTGCTTCGTATCTATGTTTATTTATGTTGTGTTGTCATTGTTCATTGCAATAATTATGGATGCATACGAGGTTGTTAAGGTGAGGTTCTGTGAATAACATCACTAAAAAAGAATACAGCTGACAATACTTCGACTACAATCGCCTCAGCACCATTCTGGAACAGTGGTAAAATAGTTTCAAAGAGAGGTTGTTTGCGAGCGACAACAGCAGCTACGGTTGCATTTGTAGTTACTGATTCTGTTGCACTAGTATAGATATAGATAATTAGGATACTAGCATTGGCACACACTAGAATCAGTGAATATAGGACAAATAATTGGATTTAGAATTGACGAAATGATGGTTGCGTTGGTCAATCCAAAGTGTTGCTCAACTTTAAGCTCTCCTTTATCCTTCAAAGTGACGAAAATTGGAGGTTTTGTACTATTATTCGTCGTCATTTTTTATCAACGTATGGGTAGTGCCGCTCATTTCTCCCTAATCGTCGTAAAAAAAAACGGCGTGCAAGGCAGTTTTCATGACGACTTTAGTTGAAACGCCCTTGTGCACGCACCGCATACACGAGCGTGCAGTTGAAGATTAGTGGGGTCTTCTCAGCAGCCTATTCAAGTACCACTAATGAAAAGGTTGTTGAGGGGACTAGAGAGTGTACGAGGGTGGACGTTTTAACGTACTTCGTAGGAACCAAAGCTGTTCCCACACCGTTTTTTACGACGACTAAAAGGGCAAATGAACAGAACAATTCCGGATTCTGCAGTCCCAACCCTATCTATGGTCTTCCGAACGGATTCCCTCACCACGTCGGATTCGTTGTATGCTGCTTTAAATCAAGAAAATCGATATAATCAATGACTGGAAGGTTGCAAAAATTGGTCTCTAGTGGCTATAGTGGCTTCTTAGCATTACAATTACAATTTCTCAAAACACCTCCTTACAGGATCGCTATTCATACGGTCTTTCAATGGAGAGCTCTTTACTCAAAGACTTTGTGGCTTCGGCTCCGTCCCTTGCTGATATGAACTCGCCAACGGCACAGGCACAATTCGCTCCACAGGCGCTTCTGAATCTCGGTCGGTAGGTTACGATTGCTTGTTGAGCATGTGATGCTTATTCCTCAAGTGCTAACACTCGCACTGTGCTCCTGTCGTTTGCCTGCATCTGATACATGTGAACTGTCATCTCGGTAGCTTCACAGCGCTGGTGAACCTTGGTCTCGCTGCTTAACCAAGGTAATTTTGTGCAAGTTTTCCGTATAACAGCATGTTCATTGTATGGTATTTAGAGGTTGCTGTGGAATTAGCATATGTGTAACCTAGAAAATAGTTTTCGAAGTTGGAGGTTTAACAAGTTGTGTTAAAGTAGGAGTTAGAGGGGAAAATGTAGTTGGGAGGGAGGAGGAGGAGGGGCATCAGTGGTGCCCTTATTTCCCGACACTTTCACTTACTTTTTTCTCTTAGTAAATTTAGTTTACATGTCATAGATTCTCTAAGACTAATGCTTAGGCCTTAGATCCCCTATTGATTTGATTATTTACTTCGAGAAATAAGGGCCCGAATGAGTGGCCCCCTAACTACCCGGAACTGGATTCCTTAATTTTTGGTTATAATCAAATTTGTCGAGTAGCAGAACCCTAAGATCAGCGCGTACAACTCATGCGAATTGAAGCAACGCTGTGATCACTGCTTCAAATACATTTTAGACCAACTTTTATTTTCTGCAATTGTTTTGAATGTAAGTGAGGCATAGCTATTATGAACAGAATATTCGCGACTGCTGAACTATATGAAAGGTGTCACATTTTTGTGCGTCTTGTGTTTTGATAATGCTATGTTCCTATTACAACTTTTCCGGAACTTTTCTTTCTTTCCAAATTATTTCTGACAGCTTTTTCGTTTTATCTGTATCATTTCTTCTGAATATATTGACGGCTTTATCCTTCCAGTGTTTCAATAGTTTCAATAAGTTCCATTGTAAGTTTGACCTTTTCATGCTACGATTGCAATATCAATTAGCAAATTAGCGCTGTCAACTTTTTGTTTGAAATGGCGTTGTGCAGAATAATACTCATCCTGCATAAGTATACAGCTATCGGATATGAGTTCTGTTTTCATGCATCAGAGATGGCTGTTTACGCAGTCTTTGTCCGCGTAACGTTTTAATAGTCCACTCCTAGCTAACTAAATGCTTGTTCTAGCGCTAATTTGCTCTTCTTTTATTGCTTTATTCTTCAGTGAAAATCGAAACATCGCTTGTTACTGCTTGACCAGCAAGTTAGCGCGTTCAGTTGGCTTTTGCTTTAGGGGTTGGCAGCGACTCGAGTAGCGTTCGAGCTCTCAATTTGATCGACCGCATGCGGGACTGGGTGTGCACCCTGCGTGGTAGTTCCAGGTCTGTTCCATTTATATCATTGCTGAAAGTTATAATCTATAACAACTTGCCTGTTTGCTAAAATTCGATTATTTGCATTAATATATTCCTTTTTGTTTTCAACTACCCTATAACGCCTGTTCTGACACTTAACCTAACATCGTTTGTTGTTGGCGTATCGTACAATTCAAATTGATTGTTCTCTTATTTCTTTGGAGCGTTCATCGAAAATTGATTTTCTGAGCTGTCTGTGCACTTCTGTTTGTTTCTCGGTGTTTTGATATTTGCTTAGCGTCCATGTTCCAGATCTTGCGAAGTAATGACGAGCAAGTGCAGGTGATGAAGGTTTTTCGATGGTATTGTTCTGTTAGATGTAGTTTTGTTTCATTTAAATGTATACCATGCATTCTTGCCAAAATCAAATTCTTACCATCGAATTCTTACCAAAATCTTTGTAGTCTATTTGACTGACTTATCAAATGATCAGTCTCATTGTATTGATTTCTGCGCGGTGTACCTACACTTAGTCAACCGTAGCAGAAATTTGTTGTTTCACTATAACACGTCACAACTTGCGAGGCCGTCATTGTGAACAGTTGACTATTTACACGGCCTCTTTTTGAAAATACTTACTTCCACTGAAGCTATAAAAATCTGTACCGCTATCACATTCTCTATTTGTCGGCCTTGCACACCCGTATCTAGACAACGACCTCCAAATGACGGTCTATTGTGTTCGATTATCGTGACATGAGTGCTCAGTAAGCTTTTGGAAAAAAAATACGTTTCTAGTTGCTAACCACTAACTTTTAATGGACATTTTTAAAATTCACCACATAAAACGAATGTTCTCCCATATGCTGATTACTATTACTGTAATCTTAGCATTCCATTGTGTAAAGCACTCACCTAGATTAGTTAGTTAGGGTTTTAACTCTTAAAATTCCACGTTTGAGACTTATCGTCGTTCTTTCCGAGTACTCGTTATATTCGAATAAATTTTCTATTTTTTCTCCATGCTGCAGAGTGTCTTTTACATCCTCCTCGCGCATTAGCTGCTGCGTTGTTGAGATTAGCACGTCCAAGATATTTAGAAACAGGTCGGAATTGGATTTTTGAAATTAAACTCTGCTAAGAAAAAGAATACTTTGTTGTCACTTACATATCAAGCTCTAACGGAACTCGAACTGCTAAATTAGCTGGAACTTTGATAATAGATATGCATTTTGTTTGTTTACATCAAGTAATAAGTGAGTTTTTTGGAATGAAATCGCTTGTTCCTGCTAAGACAGGAAGTTTTAACAATCATTGAAATTATGTGGAAGTTTTTTTTTTAATGTTTCCACCGGTTTCTTTTATAAGTTCCAATTTTTTGTTCACTTTTTAACACGACAAAAGTTGATTACATAGAGTTGTCATACCGATTTCTAGTTATGTTATGTAATCGATGAAAAAAACGCGAGTTTCGTTAGTCTCGCGAAAATTAGTGCACAGTATAATGAACTAAGGGTTGATAATTGCTAGCTCGTGTGTTAACAGCGACGTTCACCACACTGTTACGCTACTGTTGTACTGTTCATTTAATCTTGATTTTTTATAAGTGCTGCTTCTGCTAAGTTGTATTTAAGGCTGAGTCTGAGCGAATAGTTCACGTTTTTCACTTTTTAAGTTTCAAAATGTTATATATATATATTTATATATATATGTCAAAAAATGGCATAAATGTTATATATGCCTATACATATATATATATATATATATATATATATATATATATATATAACATTTTGACTTTGCCATTTCTGTCCTGGGCACTAACGTTGATGGAAGTTAATGTTCGTTTTCTCTTTTATTCCAACTATTCTTCTTATATACTCTATTAATGCTGGGTCGTTTGATTTGATTTTTTCAGGTTTGAGTCATTTTCGAACCCACTCAATGATCAAGTAGATCCCAGAAGTGGCAACGTTGACTTATCCACTCAGCAAGTATAAACTTAGCCCATTGGTGTTTCTCTCTGAATTTTTTTTTAAACCTAGAGATTACTAACTGTTTCATCTCCCGTCTTAATTTCAATCCACCGCTGTCGGCTTTGTTATTCTTTTAGCTTGTTTACAAACTAAAGTAGCTACTAACCCTGTATTTCAATCATTTTGAATTTGATTTGATTCATTTCATTAGAATTATTGTATTTCCAAATTCTAATATTGTTAGATCTGAGATCTTTAAGAGTTTTATCGTGTGTGCTTGCACGATTCTAAGAGCTGTTTGTTTCAAAGCGTACCCCATGTGGGGTTGGCCAGTTCGAGCGAAAGCAAATCAAAATAAATATACACAACATGTTTAATTATTTGCGAAGAAAAGCGAGAAGTAACGTATTCGTGTAAAGGGTGGTATTATCGTGTATGATTATTCGGACGTTCTTTGTGATTGTCCTGCGTTTTGAATTGGCTGAGTGCGGAGAAAACCACTCGACATATGGTCTATTCTATGGTCTATATGGTCTGGATTCAGATTGACTGATAATAGTGCAGCTGTTATTTTACTTGCATCTTTTCATTCTTAATGGTTGATAAAGTGTAGGGCAGTCGCTATGTACACAACTGTTAGCTGAATGCAAAAGAAGCTTGACTTTCAGTTGCTCCCGTGGTGAAGAGAGTGGAGATGGGAGTGCATCTTTTATTGTCTGTTATTGATTGCCCGACCCTTTTCTGTTCACACCAAATTCATTTATTGTACTGAATGGTTTTCTTTATGTATTCTCCGTCAAACATGTTCTTAAGAGTTTCCAGGGACGCGGTTTATACAAAAGCAGTCTGAACGTCCGGCTAAAGCCGGATTTCAACTTTCTATGGTGTTCCCTTCGCTCGCCATCACTGAAAATCAAAATTAATAAAAAAAAATTAATAGTAGTGACATTTTCTGTAGAATCAGAGCTCTGTTTTTCCTACAACGTTTTCTTCCTTCTTATTTTTACTACAAATAAAGGCGAAAGATTTAATAGTTTTCTTTCAAACGCATCAGTTCTACACTTTGAAAATATTCAAAATTCGGCTTCAAACACTTCTTTGATACCAATATAATATTGACACAATTTGAAAGTATTACTCGAATTATTGGTTTTCTTCCTGTTTTCCCCAACAGCTATCACAGAATGATGTTTGACATAAACTGACGTGAACAGCATCAACGTAGTGATAAAGATAACGTCCCACATCGGATCATGTAAACTATTGGCTACTATTTAAGCAACTGTTTGCATTCATGTTTCCACTTTATGAGGAAGCCTTGCGAACCTGAGGCAAACGTGGAAGGAAGTAGAGGAGCGGAGTTGTCTGCTATGGCTATCTGACTCCGGCGCACCAATTCGACCCCGATGGGCCCGTCGCACCTCCTTTTATAGCTGCTTGGCGCCGGTTCACCAATTCGACGCCGTTGGACCCGTCGCATCCCCTTTTTCGAATTTCGTGACTGGCACACACACACACACGTGACAGAATAAGCTCGTTATTATATACCAGTCTGAACGTCCGGCTAAAGCCGGACTTCAGACTTTCTGTGATGTTCGCTCCGCTCGCCATTACTGATTAACGAATGATTGCTACCTGCATGTGGTGGCACTGCTTTAACTAAACGCAATCAGGCGTTCGAGTGTACGCATTGGGAACGTACGAGCTATATAACCTGCACTGTTATATGGCGAAAGATTCCCATACTTTGCGAAAAGGTGCTGTTGTCCAGCACATCGCCAAAGCCCATAACCTGAAAGGTCAACTGCCTGAAGGGAGCATAGAATCTTTGGCAACAACCATTCGCTGAACTGCCAAACACTATCGAGTGAACTCCAGCAACCCGCCGATATCTCTGTGTGCGTTTTGCTGCAGTGCAGGAAACACGCATGAGAAATCGTCCCGTCATCAGCAACGAAAATTACACTATATAGTCCTGCGATGCTGATGAGAACAAAGTAAGCTGCGTGATAGCTGTGAGGAAAGATTACAAGAACCTGGTGGAGGAATTTGGCTCAACGCCGTCTAGATGCGCCTTTCTACGACTGCGGGATCGCAGAGGACGTAAACTTTGGGTCGTAAGTGTTCAAGCACCTACGGAAACCGCTGAGGACAACAGTAAGGACGCCTTCTACGATGAACTCAATGCGCTGATGTCTAAAATACCAAGCCGCAGGTGGTCATTGTCAGAATCGACGCAAATGCGAAGATGGCACTCGAACAATCCGATGTGCTAGGAAAATGCTGTTATCCAGCGGAGCGCACATCGGACAACGCTGACTTCCTGGTCGACTTGTGCGAATAGACGGGCCTCATCATCGCTTCCACGTTTAAGAGGACTCATCGACGCCATCAGCTCACGTGGCAGGGGTCGACTCTCTTAACGTCTGAAGAGCAGCGCAAGAGGAAGATGAAGGCTCTTAAGTTTCAGCTCGACTATGTTCTGACGAGGAACAATCTTTAATCAGATATCCGAAAATCTAGAGCTGTTTGGGACGTCGCGTTCGACTGTGACCACCGTCCAGTTCTTCTCAGCTACAAGATACGGTTCCACCAGAGAAACCGAGGAGTTCCTCTTTAACCGAAAATCGACATGGCAGATCTGAAAGATAATGAATGCAGAACAAAATTCCGCCAACCTGTGTCTATTCATGTTGGAGCACGCCTTTGCATCTGCGGAAACAAAACCCACGTACAATTCTTTATCGCGCGCGCAACGCTGGTGACTTCAACCACGAAAAGCGTCCTAGAAGGAAGCTGCGTCGACAACTGCAACAAGACCGAGTGGACGTCAAGAGCGATGGAGTTTGAGAAGGCGTGGGAAGACAGGAACCCGCGGAAAGCCTATGCTCCACTAAAACAGTACAGTGGCAAAATGAAAATATGTTCTCCTGTCCTCAACACTGCCAATGGAGGAGCTGTCGGTGAAGCAACCCTTCCAATTTGGAAGGAACACTTCAAGACCTTGCTGAACCGGCTAGCACCGTCAGCTCCTGAACCCGAGCACGTTCATAGACCGATATACGCGGTTAACGAGGAGCCACCGACCATGTCGGAAGTTCTATTCTGTATTCAAAAAATGAAGAACGGAAAATGTGGTGGAGACGACGGGATCAGCGCGGAAATGCTGAAATATCTTCCTCCGTCTGGGATTCGTGAGATGACAAAGATCATCCGTTCAATATGGATAGACGAAAGGATACCTGACTTGTGGAAACACGCTATTATAATTCCCCTCCACAAGAAGTTATCCGTCAAGGACCCTAGGAATTATCGAGGAATCTTCGCTGCGTGTTATGTACAAGACGTTGGAGCGCATTATCTTGGACCGACTCATAAAAACATCGCGAAGAAACGACGCGCTACGAACAAGCTGGCTTTTGTTCTGGCCGATCTACGACTGACCAGGTGTCATTCATCACGAGAGTGATCGAAATCTGGCAGCGGTATTCGAAACCAATGCAACTAGCATTTCTGGACTTTGAAGCCACGTTCGACTCTTCTCACCGAGGCCGTCTTCTCAACGCGCTCCGCGCCGATGAAGTACCAGGAAAGTTCGTTCGCTTGCTTGATGATATGAATCAAAGAATAAGTGGTGCAGTACGAACAGCAGCCGGATGTATAACACCATTTGAAGTGGTAACTGGAGTAAGACAAGGGGAGTTGGCAGGATCCTTTCTGTTCAATTTCGCCATTGACGACATTATGCGAAGAACAGTCGACCAGTGTCCTGCCGAAATTGTCTTAGCACCATCAGGTGCCTCTTGACTGATCTCGAATTCGTCGACGATGTTATATTCGCGGAAAGCAGTACGAAACTTCAACATGTTGTCAACCTTGAATCGAATCTGGCTGCAGCCTGTGGACTTCTTCTACGCCCTGATAAATGCAGACAGATGTGGATCTCTTCGAGACCTCGAACGGGAATCAGAGTGGATGGACAACCGATAGAACTCGTCGATAAGTTCTGTTACCTGGGCTGTACGCTGAAGAACAACGGCAGCTACGAGAGAGATGTTCAGCAAAGATGCGCTAAGGCTACTTCTGCATTTAACTCATTAACGAAATGCCTGTGGTCGACCCCCATCAGCAACCAATTCACGCTGCGAGTCTGCCTATCCGCAATTCGCCCTATCATGATGCACGGACCGGAGGCTTGGGCAGCACCATCACCGGTTATGGAGAGGCTTGATTGCACGGAACGAAAGCCGCTTAGACGGCTACTTGGCTACTTTTGGCCTAGGGTATGTCACAATGAAGATCTTTACGCAGAAATTGATGTGGTATACCGGCGGATGACACGTGGAAGATAGCAACCTGCATCTTGTACCGCCATCGAAAGTAGCTAAAGTAAATCGTCTTCGCTTGTTTGGTCATAATTAAAGAGACCGGCAAATCGCCTTGTTCAACGAGTTCTGAGGAGTTTGCCGGGTACAAGCTGGAACAAGCCATCTAGCCAAAAACGGAAGTTCTGGACTGAGGTGGCGAAAGAGGACCTGAGGACACTCGGCGTGGATAGGCAGTTCAGGCGAGATGTAAGTTTTCACAGAATATGGAATAGCGACGAATGGATTGATTCTGTGCAAGCTCTCGCAGAAGATCGAGAAGGTTGTGCAGAGCTGCGTTCAAGGACGGCACACCTCGGCGAAGATGCGGGTAATCGCGTCAGATGATGACATCAGCATCAAATGAGTCAAGGAAGTCAACAACGTTTTCTTCTTTTTCTCAAAGGAAATTTAGGCTGAAGATTTCATGGTTTTCTTTGTGAACGCGTCACTTCTACATTTGAAGAACACTCAAGCTCTTCACCTTTAAGCACTCTTTCGATGCCAATGTAATATAGACATGACGCAATCATTATTCAAAGTATAGGTTTCAATCCTGTTTTCCCCACCACTCATCACAGAACGATGTTTCACATAAAATGAAGTGAACGAAATCATCGTACTGTTAAAGATAGCGTTCCATATCAGATCGTGTAAACACTTGGCTACTATATAAGCGGCAGTTAGCATTCATGTTTCCAATTTTGAACTTTTCTAAGTTGGAAATTTCGAAGGACGGAGGAGTCGTAGAGGTGAAAAGGAATGCGTAAAGTGGATAAGACTATGAAACGTTCGCAACGTCCCATTTACGTTGTGCGACATGCAGACGAACTTACTGCGCGAAACTTCTACACCGCGACACAGGTGTTCGACGGCGGTGGACCCGTCGCACTCCATTTTATGAACATCTGGGGGCCGGCGTACCATTTCGACGCCGGTGGACCCGTCGCATCCCCTTTTCGAATTTCTTCTCTCTCTCACTCACACACACACACACACACACACACACACACACACACACACACACACACACACACACACACACACACACACACACACACACACACACACACACACACACACACACACACACACACACACACACACACACACACACACACACACACACACACACACACACACACACACACACACACACACACACACACACACACACACACACACACACACACACACACACACACACACACACACACACACACACACACACACACACACACACACACACACACACACACACACACACACACACACACACACACACACACACACACACACACACACACACACACACACACACACACACACACACACACACACACACACACACACACACACACACACACACACACACACACACACACACACACACACACACACACACACACACACACACACACACACACACACACACACACACACACACACACACACACAACACAAAAAAAAAAAAAAAACAACACACACACACACACACACACACACACACACACACACACACACACACACACACACACACACACACACACACACACACACACACACACACACACACACACACACACACACACACACACACACACACACACACATGTGACAGAACACGAGAGCAAAGCAAACACACGTGACACACGTGTGTTTGCTTTGCTCGTGTTCTATCACATGTGTGTGAAAAAAATTAAAAATTATTATTAGTGTTATTACTTCTATGAAATTGGACTTGTGTATCATCAACAATCTTTCTTCCTTTTTTATATTACAACTAAAGGCGAAAGATTTTTCAAAATCTTTCACTTCTACATTTGGAGAACATTCGAACTTCAGCTTCAAACACTCCTCATCAATATATTATAGACAAAATTCAAAAGTATCACGCGAAATATGGGCTTTTCTCCAGTTTTTTATAAACAATTATCAAAGAATGACGTTTTGGCATAAAATGACGTGAAAGACATCATTCTACTGATAAAGATAACGTTCCACGTCAGATCACATAAACATCTTGCTACTATTTAAGCAGCTGTTTCTGAGAACGGCTTGCTACAAACTTGAGGCGAACGAAGAAGGAAATAGGGACGCGGAGGAGTCATAAAGGTGAAAAGCAAAGCGCCCAATGGCCACGGCTATGAAACATCCCATTTAGCTTTTGCGTCATGCGCACAAAGTTGTTGCGCACCAAATCGACGCCGTGGGACCCGTCTCACACCATTTTGTAGCTATCTGGCGCCGATGGACCCATCGCACACCATTTTGTAGCTATCTGGCGCCGATGGACCCATCACACCCCATTTTATAGGTATCTGGCGCCGGCGCACCAACTCGACGCCAGTGGGTTCGTCGCACTCTTCTTTTCGAATTTCGTGACTGAGACACACATACACACATACACACACACACACGTGACAGAATAAGCCCGTTATTATATACCAGTCTGAATGTCCGGCTAAAGGCGGACTTAAGACTTTCGATGAATTTAGCTTCGCTTCTCTTCACCGATCAATGAAAGTTAATAGTAGTGGTGTTTTCTGTAAAAGTAGATTTGTTTTTTTTTAACATCGCTTTCCTCCTCTCCTTTATATTATAAATTAGGGCGAAAGATTACGAAGTTTTCCTTCTAAACGCGTCAATTCTACATTTGGAGAATGTTTGACCATCAGCTACAAACACTCCTTCGATGCCAGAATAATATAAATGCAATTTGAAAGCATTACTCGAAGTTTGGGTATTCCTCCTGAATTCCCCCAATAGTTATCACAGAATGATGTTTTAACATAAAATGACGTGAAAGACATTATCCTGCTGATAAAGGTAACGTTCCACGTCAGATCACATAAACATCTTGCTACTATTTAAGCAGCCGCTTGCATGCGTGTTTCCACTTTCTGAGAACGGCTTGCTACAAACTTGAGGCGAAGGAAGAAGGAAATAGGCACGTGGAGGAGTCATGCAGGTGAAGAGCAAAGCGCCCAGTGGTCACAGCTATGAAACGGCTGCAACCATTTACCTTTTACGTCATGCACACTGAGTTATGGCGCACCAATGACCGGGTCCACCGACGCCGGTGGATCCGTCGCACCCTATATTATGGATATCTGGCGCCGGCGCACCAATCTTACGCCGGTGGACCCTTCTCACCCCCTTCTGTAGGTATCTGACGCCGGAGGACCCGTCGCACCCCTTCTATAGGTATCTGACAACAGTGGACCCGTCGCACCCCCTTGTGTAGGTATCTGGCGCCGGTGGACCCGTCGCACCAACTTACATAGGTGTCTGGCCCCGGTGGACCTGTCGCACCCCCTTTTTGAATTTCGTTACTGACACACACAGACACACACACACACACACACACACACACACACACAGAATAAGCCCGTTATTATATACATGATCATGATCATGAATCATGATCATGATCATGATAATCTTCGTTCCATTTTTTTCCATTGAATCAGGAACACGGTCTGACCAACCATATTTCATTGGAAATGCCTCGCGCCTAAATAACTTCCCTTTTACAAGCGGCGGTGCGACTGTGCCAAGTGGATCGTAAATTGATAGGTCGCTCTTTTGCACTATCAGAACTGGGGGTGCGGGACAAGAGGTACCCGTGAAAACCGGCTGACCGCTCCTGTCCTCCCTTCAGCACCGCGCTCCTCCGCGTAATTACGATTGCCGCTCCACCAGCTATACATTCTCCACGACCGCCTGAGATCACCTACACCCCGCCTACCTATTGCTCTCTGATCAACGCCGCGCGCGACGTTCGCGCCGCGACGAAGCGGTAGATAGTGCGAATTTTGGAGAGGGAGTGAAGAACGAATTGCCGCAGCGAATTCTGATGTACGGATATAGTAAACTAAGCGCATATTATTGGGAATAAAAGAGAAGAATTGGATCTTTCTATCCAATGTAACTTTACATAAGTAAAAATTATCTCAAAAAGATGCTCCAGGAAAAAGAATAACATGCATATATTTCCAAAGATCTCATAATTTAACACATTTCATGCCCCAAGTTTTCTATATGAACTATTAGTGCATAAGTATGTGTTTGTCACGATGTCATTCAGCGAATTCGTGTTCAACCTCAACTGCAGCACCTATAATAACAGTAAATTTATGCGCTAATTACTTTGTATACATTCCTTAAACTTCTTTCTACATTTTATCTTTTCAAAATTTTACTTAGATATAATGTTTATATCGAGCGTCTGTCAAGTACTTCAATACTTGCTTGTACGTTTTATACAGTTTTATATAATAGAACTTTGTATGGTTCTTCAAACTTCTTTCACCACCGTTTTATCGCTTCATTTTTATCTATTCTTTACATAAAATCAATACGAGAGGTTAGGTGTGTTAGTAGCGAACAGAGAGCTTTGTATTTTCGAGATATACCTTTAGGTACAGTGTATGTCTGCGAGACATTCGCGTCTCGTTAATCGTTGGATGCCAGTTTAACCCAGCTAAATAAACAAAAAGAAATCCTTATAAAGGGAAAAAAGGTAAAGAAGATAGCATAACACCGATCAGTGGGACATTTTTTGAAACATCTCTTGCACTCCCAGAGATAAATGAGTGTTTTTCACCTAACAAGTCGAGACAGGATAATTTCTTTTTCACTCGCATTTCTAAATGACATGTCACTTATACAAACCTATTTCATTCTTTCCTTCTTTTATATTAACTTGCAAGCACACTTTATGTAGACCTTCGAACAACATCTAATATCATGTTCTTTCCTTTCCATTCGATTTTAAAAGCGCATCATAAGAGCTGTAGGTGCGGCGACAAAAAATCGTCGTAAGAGCGGTAGACGCGGCGAAATGGGAGGGGAGGGAGGCGTGGCGGGCATCTTGAAGACGTAGCACAAAAGGAGCACTCAGGCTACTGTAGCGATTATGACGGTATCAGGAGACGCGCGGTGCAATTAACGACGCTCATCAGCCTCCTGGATACGCGGCGGCACATCATACGGGTACCTCTTGACCGTTCCCCTCAGAACTGGTACCAAGAACTGGTAGCAGGTGTTACCAGAAACGGCTGGTTGCCGGTCTTCGAACGTGATATTTTGGTTCACGAACGTTGAGTTTGAAGTACTCCCATACGTTCATCTCAATTTTCGAGGAAAAAAATGCTCCTTGAGACTGCAACTTGTCGATAGTTCAATTTAAGCAATAGCCAAAATTGTTAACAAACTTTACTTTAAAACCTGTACGGGTTTTCCATAAGGCAGATCATTACGCTCCTGGATGAATGTCTAAAGTGCTTCATATTTCGCTGGTCGGGACACTAGTACAGACAGGTCAGTTGTTTGGCCATGAGGCAAAGACTAGCTCCCACACTAGCCATTGCATTCATGTCCAAAATAGAACAACCCATCCTGGAACAAAAACCTTTCCTGTACTGTCGTTACATTGATGACTGTTGCATTATGTGCCCCCTCAAGACGAGATGGAGACTTGTTTCGAGCTTCTAAACCAGCAATCCCCTTACGGTTTACACGGAAGAAACTCAAAGAAAATTGGCTGTCTTTCCTTAACTTGGAAATACAGTGGTCCAACGGTGAGTAGAAGACACGATGATTTCGAAAACCTAGTAGTAAAGGCATATTAGTTCACTTTCTTTTAGCTCACCCTTGGAAAACAAAAAAAATCAGTCATTCGGAACATGTTTAGGACAGCCATAAGGGTGACATCTGATATCCAGGAGCGGATCGACGCGGTTAACCTAGCACAGCGGACCTAGATAAGCACAACGGTTTGGACTCTTTTGGTTTTGGATGTAGCATCTTAGGGGAATGATGACTTGTTTTGGATGAGGCATTTGAGAGGATATACCACAAATGATCTGACTTTCCAGGCTCTGACGACGGCAACGACGCCGAAACGCTAACCGTAATAAAGTTTGTTAACAATCTTGGCTGTTGCTTAAATTGGACTATCGACAAGTTGCATTCTCTAGGCCAAGATTGAAAGAAAGTCGAACTTTTGCGCTCCTTGAGACTCTTTATTTCTCGACAGCCTCTTGTTCAGTTCCAGTAAAAGAATATTGTTTCTTTTTTTTCCCATTTCTCGGCTCTTATTTTGGATGCAAGCTTAACGCTCGTTTTTTAGGTAACAAGCAAACGAAATTTATTACGAGAATTACACAGGTTAAGTGTCACTCTTTGCCATACTTAATAAAAGCAAAAAACGTGGTAAATGTGGTAAAGCTGAATTTTTCTCAACGAATGCTTTAAAACAATTCTGCACAATAAAATTTTCCCAACAGCAATCGAACTTTGTATCGACGACTGAGAAGCTCCCCACTCAAGCTCTCGTGTTAAACTTTACATAAAATACGCTGCCATTATAAGTCTGTTGTAATTTACTTGTTGTACTTGTACCGTTATAACGAGCTTCTATCAAGGTTCAATCAACCGCAGATATTACCACGAAAATTTTCGTGGTATATTGGTGGTTTCCACGTGTTTCCAGGGAAATCTGTACGATCTAGTTGTTCAACAATTAAAGTAGTGAACGGTCGGTAGGGCGCCGTGCTGAGAGGTACGAGTTCCTCACATTTGTTCTAATATGGTGGAAGGTCCAATATGGTCACTAAATGCTGCACCGTAAGATGTCTGATTGTGCACAATTGCATAGTAATATTCTCAGTTCTTTTAATTGCTCTTTCACCTGGAGAGTATCGCACATGTTTTCCAGAGGAAGTTGCTTAGAAATCGTTGAAAACATTCGCAGGGTAAAGTTTCCGTATTTTGCTTATTTTCAAGTGAAAATGAGCTATTTCCTACGTACAAATATGCTAATCTATGGATAAAACGATCGATGTCAATGTCGTCATTTGTTTTCGTTGCTTCATTTTGTACTCTCAAAACCAAGAAATACTCAAGCCTCCAGCTGAATTTTCGATGAGACCAGATGTTGTATGCAGTTTTTTGCAGGGAAGTTCTGAACAAGCCCAATCTTAGTGGTGTGATTCATTTGGATGTTAAACGTTAGATATACGTAAATGTACTATTTGTTTTATGAGTCGAGTCGAGTTTTATGAGACGAGTCCAAGTAAATTTCAAATCAACAAGAACTCGGTACTTTCATTGTTGTTTAGATTCCTTAATTGTTGACCTTGCAACTTTTTGTCCGATTATGATTCTACTATTAGTACCAACAGAGTGGTTTGTTTGTGACTACTGCGAGCAAGACAAATAAGTGAGAAAAGGACCCATTGGAAAATTCTCGCCAAGTTTTGGCCGTGCCCGTTTATTTATTTATGACTTTCATGTCAACTTTCTATCCTGCTCTCGTCTTAAGAAGCTTACGGGAAGAATTGCTGTTGGGCATTTTACATAGATTAAAAGTCGGGTAAAAGGACCCGAAGCACGCTGCAATTGCATAAGCGGAGTGCAGTAATAGGACCGCGCTATTCCTTCTCTGCATGCAAAATAACCCCCAGAGCACAGTTGTGAACGGCCATTTCCAACTACCGCTGAAAATGAAAGTTGAACTAAGCAGACCAGACTATTGTTTGTTACTAATTCTTATCATCTTTATTATCCTTACTTTTTGTTCTTTCTTTTTTCTCAACGTATTCTTAACCTTCTATTGACCTCGATACCGGTGGCACTCGATATTTTGTTTGTAGATGAATCTCGTTGAGTCAGCCGGGTTGATTCAGTCATCGTACAAAACAAAACATTTATGATTTTGTTTTGTCCAGCGACGTTAGTAGCTGCGGCACGAAGTATCAATAGCACTTGTAATTCGTACCCTATCTTAATGCTCGAAATAGGTCGAATAGGGCAAAATCTAGGTAATAATCAGCAACTCAAGTGACTTTTATGATCAATTTTCTGGACTTTTTTCAAGGTTTAGAGCTTAACAAAGCGAATCACTTAAAGCAGAGAATGGACATTAAGTGCGGTTTATACTAGCTTCTACGTGTGCGTCTTATACGTCGCTTATTGCTACTCTATAAGAAATCTAACCAGTGCTAGCTATGAGTGAAGTGTGAGTGCTTCGGTAAAATTTTGAGCAACCGTTGAAACAAAAGTTCATAAACACTGACAAACTGAACGATTGGCTGACTCGATTTTCGGAGTTGCTGTGCAGGTCGTTCTCATAAAGTGATATAACGGGATGAAATAAATTATTGTCGATAACACTTTTCTATTCAAATATGTAGCACACCTCAGATTTTTTATATGGAATTTTTATTTCGCTTACTTGTTTGACGTTTTGACTTTTAGGATCATCCAAAGAGACAGTTGTTGTTGATTGTTGTTGCTCTGTTTGCAATTTGAACGTCCGGCTAAAGCCGGATTTCAACCTTCTTTTGTGTTGACTTCGCTCCTCTTCACTGCTCGATAAGACGCAATAGTAGCGGGCTTTTCTGTAAAACTAAATCTGTATTTTTTTCAACAAGGCATTCTTCGTTCTTTTTTCATAAACTGTGAGTATTGACGAAAGACTTCAGTTGACTTCCAAAATGAGTAAGTTCTACACTTGGAGAATATTTAAACCTAGTTTTACATCTATAATACTTCGATACTGCCACCATTTGGAAACATTATTCGAAGTGTGGGTTTTTCTCACGCTTTTTTCAACAATATGATATGCATGAAGTGACGTGGATATCAGCATCGTACTGATAATGATAAGTTTCTTTACAGATCACGTAAACTTTTAGCCACTATTTAAGCACCAGTTTGGTGGGATGTTTTCAATTTGTGAAGGAAGGATGTTAGCCACCTGATGAGGCAAATGAACAGACAAACGAAGTGAAGTCCTGTGGAGTGCGTGGGGGTAAACGTAACACAACAACTTTCACGGCCATGAAATGTTTCACATCTCGCTTAATTCTTGACAAATTCACATGGAGTTATCGCGCGGTGCTACAGTACATCTGCATATCAATTCAAGCCTTGGTACTTGTTGCAGCCCATTTTACCGCTTTCTCCGTTTTCTTTCTCTTTCTGCGCACCAATTCGACGCCACGGATTTCCGTGTTACTATGGAGCATGATATATTTTGCAAATAAAGATCAAAAAGCACATACAACGTTGAGTTAAAGCCCTACAATACAGTCGGAGTGGAACGTGTTGCAACTAATCCTTGCAAAGATGTCCAATGGCGACGAAGACGACTCTCCCTACGCGAAAAACTCCCTGGACCTCCATTTTTCTTGAATTTTGCAGTTTTTCATAGTTTTTTTTTTGTATACATAATAGTGCACGGATCTAGTTATTTTTGTATACATAATAGTGCATAGAAGTTATTACAGCTAAAATTGAATCCCTTGTAACTAAGATCTCAGGGGCTCCGAGCAAGAGGAACTATGAAACTAATAGAAAAAGGCAGAGTTAAGACTAGGTGATCTTATTCAAGCGCCATCATACAAAGAAAAATAATTCTAAAAAGTATAAAAATCAACTGGAAAGAGATCCGGAGAGTTCTCCAAATACTGTAGAGCAACACAGTGTAACTTCATCGAGGACGCGTCGTGCGAGCTAACCCCCTATGATGCGTTTTACCCCTCAACTGCATGTTCCCTTAAATATTTGTTGTACAATATCTGTGAGCATCAGTATCTCGACATCCTCTATCGCTCCTTAGTATTTCTTTTTAAAATCTTTTTAATAGAAAGATTTTATCTTGAAAAAAATCTTGAAGGGACAAATATCTCTTCTTGTTAGTGTTCATGTTTATTTGTGTTAAGATTCGAGCGTTGTCAATGTGCCTTATCGATCAATTTTAAGAGCGAAGTCGCGCTAATAGTTCACAACTTGAAGGAAGAGGGTTAAATGATGTCACTTACTCACCACTGATCATTACAATAGATAACAGTATTTCTTAGTTTTATTTTGCTTCCTTTGTTTAGCAATTCCTCTCTCTCGGCTTTTCCTAAATATTTTAATTGTAGCTTTTAGTCTTGAGAAATTTAAGTCTTTGTTTTTGCTCGCACCCACTTTACAAACTTTGTTGTGTGCTGTTTGTCTAGTAATAAATCCCTTCTCTCCTCAGTTTCGGTTACTACTAAGTAGTTTATTTCATCGTTCTTCACAAAAACGTAGCGAGTGAGTCGAAAAATTCGTGGAATTGCTAAATAAAAATTCAGTTAATGTGGTTGCTGCATTTCAAATGATATTGCTTCTGCAGCCATACACTTTTCTCAATAGCTGAACATTGGTTCAAAAACACTTTTGTAACTACCTCATGGGACCGTCCTGTAGCTTTTCTGTTACCTTCTTCGAATTAATGAAACGAAACCTTCATTAAAATGCTTATCTCTCTGAAGGACTTGATCTTTTCATTGCCTCGCTCCCAAATGCTTCAGTTAATAACTTAGGATTCCCTAAAGACGGCTTACATAACAAAAATTTAATACTTGTGCATTCAGATGTTGGGTGGGTGGTATTTCAAAGACTGACGAGGGGAAAGTGCTGTCTCAGCGGCAGCACCTGTTGTGTTCACTGACGTTGATTGTGCACTCACCCGAACCTCTACGCCCTCTTTTTTATTGACACCAACCTAGAGGGATTCCCTGTTGATGTTCCAGTAGCGATCTCTCAGTTCTGGAAACTTTTTGACTGAGCTTGTAAAAATATAAAGTTGTAAATCGAACGATTCTTTTGGAATTCAACATTAACATCAAGATATTGATTGATTCCCATTTTTTACTCTCTTACCGAAAGCTTCTTTGAGATTACATGACTGCGTCCTCTGCAGTCCTTTTATCCTTTTTTTGCACGCAAGTAGCATCCCGTTTTGCATTTGCGACATCCCTTTGTCACATATCAAGGCTCAAGTCAGTCATAGCAGCAAAATGATAGAAAGGTAAAATGCTCAGCGTTGATGATTCTTTTCGGATGCTTCAACACTTTCGATCTCAAAATGGTAGAGGTTAATTAATGCCTCAATGTAGCCTGTACAATGACTTACTGGGTGCTATGTACATGGGCTTACAGGCGCTGTCTCTAGTCAGCGTCCTTAGCATAGACAAATCTTGCACCAATTTACCATTGTCTTCTACGGCAGCGCCAACCATTGATGGCACAGATACAGTGACAAACAGATGGTAGCAATGGTGAATTTGATATTTCCGCAGAAGTAGTTTCCGTTCAATTGCAAACAAGTTAAGACACATGTGTCTTTAGCTTCCGACATGATTTATTCTTAAGAACATGAATAACAGTAACAAACCTGATTTGTACGTGGCTAATCAGCGGTTAATTATCACTTTACTTATTTGTCTCCACTGCTATTTCAAGGAAGTCAGCTAAGAAATAGCAACAAAAAATTCAAATGATAATATCAACTGAAGTGTCTTGTAAAATTATCTCCTTCTCGGTGAATAATGAAGTCAGTCTTATGAAGAGTAGAAAAGAAAACGGGCAGATTGCAGATAAATCTGCAGTTTCTTGCTAGGACATTTTTGGTGAATAGGTGAGAATAGAGGGAATTTATCTATATTATCGTAAAATTCATAACCAAAACAAGAGATTGCTACAACACCTCTGAAAGGTGAACTTCATGTCCAGCACCATGCTCTAAGATTGGATTGTGTTTATCTGAGAAGAGTACATTGATGTGCCCGAAAATAAATGTTGCCTCATACATTGTGAATTTAATGACGACGTCTTTTACGAGTTATCGTACACGGTACTCTTTTGAACCTCATTTTTTTAAACGGCTATTCCCTTATTCCTTCATTTAAACCTAGCGAATTGAACTACCCAATGCAGGTCATGTTCCATTAACAAGCGGAGAACTAATGCGTCATGCATTCGTCCCATCATGCATTCTTATGCTGTAAATTGCGAGAGGTGTAAAGATATGATAGCTCTCACGCGCAACCCTACACTGACGCGTGTGTTGACTCTGGAGAACGTTCTTGCCTTAGATTTCTATTTTCAGTGTTTTGTTGCAACCTAATGATAACCTAAGCAAATGCGAATTCTTGGAAAGAAACAAAGGTGGATTCAATGGCTTAAAAAAGTGCATTGGTCACAGTTAGTGAATAATCACATGTGTTAAAAGTTAAGAGATTTTGTTAAGAATCACATTTGTTAGTTCTCAAAAATCACTGCTAACTGTTTCTTTTCCTCTACTTGTTTCTTTATTTAAGCCCATAAGAATGGTACTGCATTGCCAAATCTCATGTCGAATGCATCGTTGAGACGTGGACGGTAACGTCATCATCACGTAGGTATAACTGGCAGCATAAGTTCTTTCAACGTGTTGCTGAAATATCCACGGCACAAAGTGAAAGAAATTATGGCTCATAATTCTAAACTAGTCAAGTTCTTTTAACATTAAAAAAACATTATAAAAACTCTCTCAGTGGGAGTCACTGTACTGAGACAAATTAAAACCAGGGCGAAACAGAAGCCTGTTCTGCATTTCCCCCTTAGATTTGCGCCCTGATCTCTTTTTTTTTGATCTTCCTATGTACTTTTTCACATCCGAACGTAGCTGCTTGTCATAACCCAGGTACCATCTATCTTCGCTCACATTTCGTTATCAAAATGACACAGTGACCGGATGGTGTTTTGGTACTCTATCAAATGGATGTTGAATGCAGGGAATGTTCCGCTCCAGTCATCATCTCCTAGTCTACACTCAGACACTATCTACAGTGTCTCTTCGTTCTCTTTCTATGCCAACCACTGTGCTGCCCGGAGAAAAAGTCGTCCGGAGGGATGATGTGGGTTTTTGTTCATTTTAATGCATCAGTATTAGAAGAAAGTTTTTGGAAATATTTAGCTCTTACAACTTCGTTCGGGAATCTACGAATGCTCACTATCTATCTAGAACCACCCATTGGTATAAAGTAACAATTATCAGTCGCTTGTAATGCCACAAAAAGCATCCTTGGAGTGATATAAGAAATTTGAATACATTCTATCTATCAGCCGTAGAGGACGTGTCTGCTAATTTGTTACAATGGGAATTGTGGAAGAAAAAGAGATGATGGAAAAGAACTTTAAAAAGGGTTGCTATCTGCTGCACAATCTCCCGAAGATATTCACTTTTATCAAGCTCTATTTCTTCAAAAAGCTTGTATGTAGCGGAATCCGATTGAGTAATATTCTTGTGCAGTTTTATACATAAATAGATTCTTCCTAATAATTATCCATAACTACACTTAGGACCAGTGTGTAAAGTTATTGTTCTTCCCTCTAAGTGCTTTACCTAGAGTGAAAGTGTGTATAAGGAGAAAGTGAATGTAATGCACTTCTATTCACTGAATCTTAATAGTTTACAATATTTTTAGCCGAATTTATGAACACAATAACTGTTTTCGTGATTCGGGATCTTCCTTGTGATCCTAGACCACTATTTCTATACTTGTCTTTCGAGTATTTTGCATGCTAAAACTTATGCGAGTTACAGTGCAAACCAATCTACTCCCGCAAATCTTTCAGCATTACCAAATCAACCGCTTTAGCTCCCTCCTGCATGCTTGCAACAGTTGCATTTAGTTTTGTTTATGGTCGGGTCGCAATGAAAAACTAATGAAATAGATGTGTAGATGACCAGTACTATGATGAGCGGACTTTCTTATAATGGAGGGAGAGAAAGGGAAAGCGGTAAGGAGGTTTATTTCGGTTCCTTCTAATTTTATTATTTATTATTACCAACTTATTACCAACTTCTAAAGAGGGGTACTTGTTGAACGTTGTTGATGTTTCAAGGCTCAAAGTGATAAAGAACTGCCATTCCGAGATATCAGTAGTTCAAGTCTGTCGCTTGAAAAGCAGTGTTTTTTGAACTAAAAAAAGAGTTTTTTTACCTCATGTCGCATGTGTTGGGAGATAAAAAGAAAGCTGCAGTGAATCACTTGACTTAATCGGCGGGCTAATGTCATCGCCTGACGAGATTACTCGCATCTTCGCCGAGGTGTGCCGTCCTTGAACATAGCCTTGCCCAACCTTCTCGATATTCTGCGAAAGCTTGCACGGAATCAGTCCATTTTCTGCTATTCCATATCCGGCGAAACCTTACGTCTCGCCTGAATTGCCCCTCCACACTGACCGTCTTCAGGGATTTCAATCACTCTCCTAACGATGAACACCTGGTCAATCGTAGATTGACAAGGACGAAAGCTAGCTCGCTCGTCGCGCGTTTGATATTAGGATAATCCGCTCCAAAACCTTGTACATAATACGCAACAAAGAGACTTCTCGATAGTTCCTAGGTTCAGTGACGAATAACTTCTTGTGGAAGGGAATTATGATAGCGTGTTTCCACGAGTCAAGTATCTTTCGTCTATCCATATTGAACGGATGATCTTTGTCATCTCACGAATCTTAGACGGAGGAAGATATTTTAACATTTCCGCGCTAATCCCGTCGTCTCCACCACATTTTCCATTCTTCATTTTTTGAATACAGACTAGAACTTCCGACACGGTCGGTGGCTATTCGTTAGCCGCACCTGTCGGTTTATCAACGTGTTCGAGTTGAGGAACTGATGGCGCTCACTGGCTCATCTAGGTCTTGAAATGGTCCCTCCAAATTGGAAGGGTTCCTTCACCGACAGCCACTCTACTGGCAGTGTTGAGGACTGAACATCCTTTAATCTTGCCGCTATACTGCTTAGTAAAGCATAGAATTTCTGCGGGTTCTTGTCCTCCCACTCCTTTTCAAACTCCTTCGCTCTTGACGTCCACTCGTTATCGCGGTCTTGTTCCTTTTCTTTTCGCTTCTCCTAGTAGAAATCACTAGTGCTGCGAGCGGCACATACAGAATTGTATTTATCGTTCTGCATTTATCGTCTTTCAGACCTGGCATATCGATTTTCGGTTGAGAAAGAATTCCTCGGTCCCTCTTATGAAACCGTATGTTAAGGTTGAGAAGAACTGGGCGGTGATCAGAGTCGAATGCGATGTCCCAAACAACTCTGTATTTCCGGATATCCGACTGAGGAATGTTCCTCATCAGAATGTAGTCGAGCTGAAGTTTAAGAGTCCTCATCTTCTGCTTGCGCTGCTCTTCATGCGTTGAAAGGGTTGTCCCCTGCCACTGAGCTGATGACGTCGATGATTCCTCCTAAACGTGGAGGCGATGATGATACCCGTCAGTTCATATCAGTCTATGAGGCCTGTCTGTTCACATAAGTCGACCAGGCAGTCACCGTTGTCCGAAGTGCGCTCCTCTGGATAATGTCGTTTTCCTATCACATCGGATTGTTGTTCGAGTCCCATCTTCGCATTTGTATCGATTCCCACAATCACTTGCTGGCTGGGTATTTTGGATACCAACGCAAAGCAGTAAGTTCATCGTAGGAGATGTCCTTGGTGGTGTCTTCAACAGTTTTCGTAATTGCGTGAACACTTATGTTTTCAGAGTTTTCGTCCTCTGCGAACTCGAAATCGTACAAAAGCGAATCTAGACGACGTTAAGCCAAATTCCTCCACCAGGTTGCTGTAATCCTCACAGCTATCGAGCAGCCAACTACTTTCTTCTCATCAGCAGAGCCGCAGTATATGGTGTAATTTTCGATGCTGATGACGGGCCAATCTTTCACGCGTGTTTCTTGCAGTACAGCAGACGGCCGAGACCAGAGATATCGCAGAAGCCTACACAGGGCGGTTTGTTGGAGTTCACTCGACAGTGTTCGGCACTTTATCGTGACGAAATGAATGGTTGTTGCCAACGATGCCTTGCTCGCCTCAGGCGGTCGACCTCGTCGTCTCAAATTGTGGGTTTTGGCGATGTGCTGGAAGACAGAACCTTTTTGCAATGTATGGGAATCTTTCGCCAGATAACAGTGCAGGTTATATAGCCCGTACGTTCGCAATGCGTACACTCGAACGCTTGATTGCGTTTAGTTAAAGCAGGGCCATCACGAGCAGATAGCAATCAGGCTTGTATACGCAGCTCCAAGCTGTGGTGTTTTTGGAAAACACTCAAACACGTAACAAATAACATGAAGATCAGAGGCATTTCTCGATTTTCAATTCGCTACATGCAGTTTTTAGTGGATGTCAGGCATTGAACGGAAAAAACATGTACTACGTCTGTGAGTTGTGCGTTTTTGTAGTTTTTTCTATTCCTTTGTGACGTTTTCTCTTTCCTTCTAGTGAACCCGTGTTCTATTGTGGTATTTCAGTTCTGATTGAGGTGTTGTTTCATATGTGCTTTGGCCTTATGAGGCCTTTGAGCTTGGGAATATTGCCAACAATTAACATTTAGAAATCTAAATATCAATGAATTAAGAGAAAAACGTGATATCATTTTTTCGAAATGACGATTCTAGTAAAAATGTTTTGTGTTCGTTGCTTCCTTCACATAGCAGTTGATAACGAAGCAAAAAGTGACTATCTGTATCTGCAGTACTGGAAAACTTTATACAATCTTAATACTGGAATTATTTCGAAGGTTAGTCTTCTTCTCCGAGGTTAAGGAGTTTATTTCCATTATATAGTCTAGATTTGGAATTCGTGATATCTTAACTACGTCATCCAAACTTATGTATTTGGAACGGTATGCTTTTAGAACTAAGAGACTGAGTTTTGACGATGCAGAAGACTTGGTTCGTTTTCTTAATAAATTCGTGGATCCCAATTATAGAAGTGATGCGGGAAAAATCCGCCAAACCGGAATGGGTCCCCATCAGTTTTAGAAGATTCAGATTGCATTTAAATTTGCAAAGAAATGTTTGAAAGTGACAAGTTAAAAAAAAATAAGCTTCTAGAGTGAATCGATAAATAGGTCGAGTACGATAATAATTGTAAAGGAACACACAACTATGACCAGATAATTAATTGAGCATTGCGTAGATTCGAATACTTTCGAATTCAGATGTATCGATTTATGGTGGACTGCATGAAGTCCGTCGGAGTTGTGGAATCTCATGCTGGGCAACTAGCCGAAGTGCTCATCGAAGCAGATGTAAGGGGTCACTACAGTCACGGACTAAATCGACTGGGTTAGATTCTTTATCAAATGTTTGTTCAGATTTCCATTCTTTTTTTGTACTGAAGTCTAATTACAGATATGTACGTCAATGACTGCTTGAAGAAAGTCTGCAGAACGCACGGTGTTCCCAGTATACTTAAAGTAATTTTTCTATAACTCAACTCCAGGAAAAGTTGATGATATATAATAATTTCATAATTTTTTTTCTCTGTAAAGGATAAGTGAAATGTGTTATTACGCGAGTAGTGTTATTTAGGGGCTGGTGTAGTGCAGTCGGTAAGAGGTTCAGCTGTGGCTGCACGATCGATCTGAGGTTCGAACACGCCTTAGCCCCACTAAGCCTTTCATCCCTAAATGATGAAAACACTGACTTGATTCATCCTCTTAGGGATTGATGAATACGTGCACTTTATCTTTTACCCTTAAAGGCATCACTCCACGAATCTGAGGTGGTACGGATTTCAGGTGGAGTATTCGTATACGGGATGGGAAACCATGGAGAGGGGGGTGATTCTGTCCATTTCTTCCTAATTGCCGTAAAAAACGGCCCGGAAGGTATGGCTTCAGGCGTACTGGCGCACTATTTTCTACAGCGAGTTCGACCGGAGCGCGCCAGCCTTGTGCGGCGCCGCATCTTCCGGGCCGTTTTTTACGGCAATTAGGAAGAAATGGACGGAATCACCCCCCTCTCCATAACCTCCCATCCCGTATACGAATACTCCACCTGAAATCTGCACCACCTCAGATTCGTGGGGTGATGCCTTTTATGTTACTTAATGAACAGCTACACCACCTGGAAGTTTCCATGGTAGCCATGCTAGTATGTCATCGTGGGTTTCTATTACAGCCACTATTGATTGTTTTTTGAAAAAGAAAAAAGTCTTTGAATTTGGAGGTGTGAAATAGGAGTCAGAAGTCTTTTTTTTTTGTCGTTGATGGGAAAAGGCGTGACTTAGTTGATGGCAGTTCGTTAAAAGTCGAGATAACTTCCTTAAATAGCAACCCTATATTACTGGGCGAGGTAGGTGCATCAAAATACACTATTCCTCGCGAACAGTACAAATCTTTCAAGGTTTACAGTAGACAGAAGGTCTCTTTGCATAAATTCACTTTAACGCAAGCACAGCATCGAGTTGACCTGTGCCACTACGAGCTAGGCATTTTACGGACCAACGTTTTTTAAAAGTATGTCTTGATGCGACGAATTTGATCAGGAATTAAAAGAAAGCGACTTCGAGAGCTGCAACTTTGCTTTTACTGTACTTTTTATCAAGCACTTCTTCACTCATTTACTCTGTATATGTTTATAACAGAATTACATATTCAGTTGACAAAAAGATGGATCAGGGGCGAGAATGTTTCTGCACATCAATTCTCGCTGGATCCCAAAGCATGGGAGAATCTGGTTACATTTCTGAGGAATAATAACTAAACGTGAACTTAAGGAGCGAGCGGGATCTGCTTGGGTGGATGGCAAAAATCTTCTTGGGCCTGTAGTAGGCAATTTCTGCATGGATCTCGCAGTCAAAAAAGCGAAGGACGCGGGTGTTGGATGGGTGGTCGCTAAAGGTTTGAAAAAGAAATAATATTGTCAGCTACATTTTTTTGCACACGAAGAACAATTCTAGGGTCAAATCACTTCGGAATTGCCGCCTGGTATGTGATGAGGGCGATGAAGGAAGGCATGATGGTTTGTTTAGCACATCATTCCATAAGTAGGTCCAAACATATTGGTGGTGAATTGAAAACTACATTACAGGCAATGTCGTTCACCAACACATCTCCAGTGACATATCCTACCAGGTCTTCTAAACCAGCGTTAGGGACGAATCCTATGTGCATAGGCGCCAACGGCACGAATGGTGACTCATATGTTTTGGATATGGCAACGACCACAGTGGCCATAGGGAAAGTAAGTTCCCTTAGAAATATGATCATTCTACAGTAGAGTTTAATTGTTCAGCTATTCATAATGCTGGCTTCAGCGTTCTCTTGTAAATAATTTGACGTAGAAGTACAAGAGTCATAAGAAAAGAAACCTAAAGATTCGGGTATGAGATAGCGGAAAACAAAGCTTCTTTGGAAAAGGGATCTCTCTGTTAAGCTGCTCTCTACGAATTCTGTACTGAACATTTCTAGGAGAAATCAATTCAGCACTGATTTCTTCCGTTCTCAATCGCACCACATGTGTTTCTAGTGGCATCTTCATAATCGGCCATTTGTATCAAGTATACTCTGGACACTGTTCTTCCACTATTAGTTCGCATTTCATACATAATCAAAACTCAACAGAAAGAAAAAAAGATCAAAGTTGCAGACTGGCCAAAATGAACGCAATTACGGGCAAGATTGCGTAAGCCTAATTTAACGAGAGATTCTAATACAGAGATGAACATTTGAAGATGAAGAATATGTATGTGTATGTACCAGTTCTTAATCTTCTTAAGAAAAACTAAAAATCTTATAAGTGTTTTGCAAAATATTGTAAGACTTCTTTTGTTTGTTATCATATGAGGATGTTTTGCAAGTCTGCAAGAATAGAAAATGTTTTGATATTTAATTGTCAGAGTCTAACTTCTGAAAAAAGAAAAAGTTCCAAAGCAAAAATGCGCAAGGATGGATGCGATTCTTTTCTTATATTCTCCTCTTTTCTACGCTTACAGCTCCATAATCTGCAGCATTCATTAAGAAGCGCTAATTAACGTTTGCTAGTAGATCAGCGCAGAATCATGGCAAATAACTCTTTGATCCATAAAAGCAGAGTTCAGGGAAGTTTTCGATGCTTCCAAAAGCAGGAAAGAACAAGGATGTGTGTAGTTTGCAAGAATCACAACGGTTCACCACAGGTTTAGGAATCAGAGGCTTCTAAGCACCAGAGTTTCTTGCGGATTTACGCAATGGAACCTGTGAATTCCACGGAACGAAACTTCATAAAGTGGGCTAGTGCACTGTTGTGAATGGTGAAACCCCCGATGCTTCTGATTTGTGGGTTTGCGGAAGATAATACGCGTCTTCTGCAAATTCACAGATCGAGATCTTGGGAGACCAGTAAACCGGGTTCCGAACCTTATCTACTGGTGGAGGAAAACCAACATGGAGAGTTCTCCGGAACACTGCTTTTGAACCTCGAACACGAAGCAACATGAAGCTAGCTGAATCATGCGCTGTGTTCGGAAATGGTGAAGAAGCTCGCGCTGCAAAGCAGCCACGGCGAATCTATTCAGAAGCCACAGGACCAGTTGTTTGCGCCAAACATTGTTGAGCTCCGAGCTTTGGCTAAAAGGTTCGGCAGTAATAAATGTGGAACGAGAGCTGAGATTGTTTTTTTGTTTTATTATTTATTATTTCTCTGAAGAGAACAACGACACCGAAATTTCGTTTCCCACCTCAGAGCCTTAAAAGTCAGAAAAAAGAACATTTATAACATATGCTTCCTAATGCCTTACTCAGACCTCAGTAGGAGTTGCTGTGATATTAGCGGACCACTGTGTGATAGAATAACTCTGCTAATAGTAATGAGGATGCGACGCGTATATGACCCCGCAGATCAAACCAGAAAGATATTGATACAGAGCGAGCTCGTTCGTCACAGCTATGCATTCTTTTTTTCTACTCATTTTTGAACTTTTAAAGTTTTTCCGAAATGTCTCCAAAGTTCTGCGAGCCACAATTTCGAATTCGCACTAAGATCTTTGCAGCTACGCAGGAAGGAACATCTTAATAAAATTGTTTACCATGTGCTCGTGGAAGAATCGCTGTGTATTTAATTCTAGCTAGATGTCTTTTTATTCGAACACAAATTAGCCGCCCTGTTTCGCCAATGTACTGCTCCCCATATATTTCACACGAAATTAAATAAACTATACCAGAGACCTTGCCGTCGCCTTCTTCGCCGAACGGAAGTTGCCGAAGTTTGAGATAATGTAGAAGCGATTGTACATTCTATAGCGGATTAACTGTTTTTTTTTCTGAGATTTCTAGGAGGTTCTTCAATAGCTCATGTTCCAAAACGTGAGTCTCTGATAGCCTCTTCTCCGCCGTTGCTTTTACAGTGCATCAGAACTTAGGAATTAGCATGGAAGGGAAGTGGAGGAAAGAAATAAGTTTTGAAAAATCTCAAAGTTAACCAATGAAAATGATATAATAACGAAAGAAGTGACTGCAAGGTTAGGTTGATTAGTGGAATTGTGATGGAATGTAAATATTTACCCAAATAGTTTGCAAGGTTATAAGAACAAAAGTAACCGTAAGAAACTCGTCCAGATCACCAATTTCCGTGCGAATCGAAGTGCATTGTCCTTTAAACTTGTCCACTTTTGGAATTACAAAAATTCTACTTCTAGTCCGAAGTTGACGCTTTTCATTCATATCATAACCATATTGAAGCGAATCACCTGACTCCCATGCATGCATTCCCGAAAATGCGGCGAAATGGACGGCCACGTGTTTGACGTTCCGTAGTTATCCGCAGGGGTCGCCTCTAAGTGCGGTGTCTGCCAGTTGTTCATAATTTACAGTTACCGACTGCATACTGGTAGGTTGAATTGTATAATAGATGCGGGGTCATAAAGTGTTGTCCTTAAGGGGACACGCTCCCGTTCAACATATTTTTCCCCGAAGCTGGCCGGGTAGATGACGTCGTAACAAACATCAAACACTTGCTAGCCAATCGAGCTAATTACTACTAGTGTATAGTCACGTACAACTCATTGTCTTCTTAATTCTCAAATTCTACTATACCGATCTCCTTCTCTCTGTGCTTGCGTGACAATTTATACCTTTTCGTCCTTCCTAAAATCGTGGGAGCGTTACGATTTTCTGCACAAAGAGTTGTAAGGTTCATTTCATTTATATAATATAATTACAGGTACACAATGATATCGTAACATTATACAGAATAGTTCCAAATTATTCACACTTCAAACATGTTTGTGAAGGCGGGAGAGAAGGTGGAAGACATGAGAATCTCTAGAGAATCGTAAAGCGAGAGTCATTATAAGGCATAATTAGCCTATATGTCCTTCACTAGTTTAAACTGTACTGTATCGATATGATCGCTTGCAAATAGTGCCGAGCACAGACAAAAATAGTACTGCCAACGTCTGTGGAAAGCGTCCGAGTAACCAAGACCGAGGATGTTCTTCTCGTTTTTCATCCAAGCGCTGAAATCTATATAAAGACAGCGGCCGCTTCAATTTCACAATGTAAAACACCAATCTCAAAAAAGATAACATTATTTGTATTTAACGAGGCGTATTTTGGGCCTGTGTAGCGCCGAGAGTAATGTTGAGGTAAGAATTCACCACTACCTCTAAGTGATCGATGGTTCTATACCGTCCGATTGCAACAAGGTCTTCATTATCATCCTCCCAAGATGTATAAGAAATTTTTCCTACGATTTTCCTGCGAGGATAGGAAAACTGACGTGATAAATACTCACGCTTTTCCGGACTACTAGGAACTGTGGAACCTAAGCGTGATCACAGCCAAGATCGTCACAAGATCGTCAATCTCATGGTACGCTCCTTTTAAGCCACAACAATTCTGAATTGAAGTCGAGCGCTTTGGAACAATCCAAGATGACTGATCAATGTCAAACATCTTGATCTTTTATCGTGACAGTAGTGCTGCCCAATTATCAAAAAGAAAACCTTTGAATGATTTTTATCTTCCAAACACTCCAGGTTTTTAAATTCACTTTGTTTGCGCTTGAAAAGACGATAGCTTACTGTGCATGTTATTAATAAGCTCCAAATAGAAATGAATACCCATGTGGAAACAATTGTTACCACACTTTTGAAGTGTTGCTTAAAACTCGTCTAAAGACAGGAGTTTCCAATTGGCAATGTTGTTCTCGGATTTCTCTAGACGCAGTATAGTGGATTTTAAGCGATTGCATTTTTTGCCTTATCATCGCTATTTGACTGTTTCAGATGGTGTTATGTCAATTGTCTGGCTCTTATCAATACGCTGACCAAATTCATACCTGTACCAGTGGTCTAGCGTAACGGCGTAGTGTCTTCCAATATGTTTCATTTCAGCGATCTTGAGGTTACCGGGAAGAGATGATTTGATGGCACCTAAAATTAGGCCGTACTATGTATCTAGAACGTTCATCTTCATCTCCATTATAGACTCCAGTGGTAAAGATTGTCCAATATTTAGTTTAGAGAGAGTTTTTCAATCTTAACTATACCATTGAGTAAATCGCTGAATTTTGCCAACTAACTGAGAAGTAACAGAATTCATTGTATCAATCACCAAAATGTGTGAAACCTTCAAGTTTCCAAAATCTATCTGACTTTTGCTTATTCACATTTGGATCTACTAGCGAAGTCACCTATTGTCAAACACGGATCGAATTAGAATAATTCAACGACTGCCCATGTTCGAGTGTCTTTGAATCTTGGCATGTTGAATTCGTAGCTTTTATACTTTTCAAATATACAGAGGGCGTCCCATTTCCCTATGTAATCGTCACCACACGACCTGCACGAGATACGACACATCTCTCCTGATACCACGCTATACCACATTTCTCCCACTTGGTCAAACCACGAAGCTGGGAGCAGTGCAAAGTCGGTTATCTGCTGATTGCGTGCTTAAGGTACTCTGGTAGTATTCGCGCAACCCTCATTTCGTTCTGTAGACTAGGTTGGCGCAAGCAACACCGCACCGCTTTGGTTATATCATCGGATATGCAGGGCAGACAGAACTGAATCTTTTCTGGGCCATCCACTACTCTGGGCCTTCGCGAAGGAGGTCGTGCCTGTCGAGCAACACAGTCTCCAGTCGGATGCATATTGTCACATATTATGCCAGATATGCGGACCACGTTTTTCCTGGTTACTCGATGCCATAACATCAACCCTATATTTTTAAATCGAAACTTAGCGTGTTGGTCACAGTATTGCAATAACTGCATTCTCCGTCTTCTAAAATACATGACTTAGCATTTGTAACGAAAAATTGCTCGAGTTGTTGGTGTTCTATGTGCTTGACTAGACAGGAGAGCAAAGGCTCAATCATCTGCATTGTTTACATGCATTGTTGAGAGTGGATGCTAAAACTAGTTACGAATGCCGATTAATATTTCATAAAATACAATAATCAACCTGAAAAGATTGAAGTGGGAAGAAATGGCTGATGTCTAGGAGATTGTAACATAATTAGTTGCGTCCACTAGGTAAACAGGAATATTCGGACGTCAACATTTTTGATGCGAAATTAAGAAATTAAGCAGCATCACAGAGCAAGCATTCACGCGACTCATTAACACCAAGTGCATTGTAATCATCGTCCTCTGAAGAAGCACAGCTTCATAGGGCGATGATTACTGGTCTGCGATTAAAGGCATCACCTCACGAATCTGAGGTGGTGCAGATTTCAGGTGGAGTATTCGTATACGAGATGGGAGACTACTGAGAGGGGGGTGATTCTGTCCATTTCTTCCTAATTGCCGTAAAAAACGGCCCGGAAGATACTGCTTCAGGCGCTTTGACGCACTATTTTCTACAAGGAGTTCGACTGAAGCGCGCCAACCTTGTGCGGCGCCGTTTTTTACAGCATTTAGGAAGAATTGGACGGAATCACCCCCTTCTCCGTAGTCTCCCACCCCGTATACGAATACTCCATCTGAAATCTGCACCACCTCAGATTCGTGGGGTGATGCCTTTAAGTTAGTGTGCTGGCGAGTTACCTCTAGAAATCAAAACAGGTCTGAAAGAAAGTAGAGCGTTGACTTCTTTCCGGGATAGCCGAGCACTGCTGTCGAACATGTCCGC